>NW_005842516.1:333486-345602 GCF_000455745.1 Alligator sinensis | reverse complement strand
GCTCCGCCTAAATCCCAACCCCTTTTAGGCTTCAGTTGAATATGCTTTCTTGGGATACGCTTTCCTGGAATGTGTTGGGTGTGCCAAGCAGTTAGATCCAGTTTTTATCGCTAAGGCTGAACCCTGAGCAAAAAACCGTTAGGCCAGCTAATCTCACAGCTACAGCTTTGCCTCTGGGGCCCAGTCAGTTCCATGAACAGTTAATTTATCAGTTTGGTTAAACTTATGACAGACAAGTTACATTTGCAAACATACAGGCTTATATTAACTAATATTACCTATTTAGGCAAAATACCAAATGCCTCCAAGAAGCACACATTATTGCTTATTAATCCCTCTGGTTCTGGCTGTCACAGGTGGGGGGGCAGGAAACTGCTGCAGGCCTGTCTGCTAAGCCCTGCTGTGGCCACAAGGCCTGCCATCTGTCAAGGAGATAGGTGAAGTGGGGTTCTGGGGCCCTGCACCCCTAGCTGCTACAGGAAAAACTCGTGACTTGTGCTTGTGCAACTGCTGCCTCTCATCAGGCAGCAGGACTTAAAATTCCCCATTACTAGCCACCACAGGCCTGGGGGTAATAATTGATCACAGTATGAACATAAGCTGGCAGTGTGATGCTGTAGTCAGCAGGGCCAACAATACGCTGGCATGCATCAATTGATGCATCTCCAGCAAAACCAGCAAACCCATTGCAAAGAAGTGATTCTCCAGCTCTACTGGGCATTGGTGAGACCCCAGCTGGAGTACTGCGTCCAGTTCTGGGATCCGCACTTTAACAAGGACTTGGTAAAGCTTGAGAGAGTCCAGAGAAGGGCTACCCATATGATCAGAGACTTGCATGGCAAGCCATATGAGGAAAGGCTGAGGGACCTGGGACTCTTCAGCCTGAAAACGAGAAGGCTTAGAGGGAATTTGGTAGCATCTTACTTCTACATCAGAAGCATACATCTAGTGCTCAGTGAACAACTTTTCACCAGGGCACCCTTGGGGAAAATTAGGAGTAATGGTCACAAACTCCTGGAAGATTGGTTCATTCTCATTTCAGGCTCAACATTAGGAAAAACTACCATTCCTGCAATTTTCATCCAAATCAGGCCAGAAATGACAAAGTTATAGGCTGTTTTGACCTTCCCCATTATATCCTATGAGTGAAACATTGAAACAGTTTCACCATTTCGACCCTGTTTCAATGGAACAGAATGGAACAGCTGTTTTGAATCAAAACAAAATTCGAAACAAAACACTGTTCCGTCGAAACGTTGAAATGCTGGTTGAAATGGAATGCTGTCATTTCACACAGCCCTACTGTACACCTTATGCACAACAGGCTATGTTTGGGGTCCTTCTTTGCCTTGGTGAAGTCAAATCCTCAGCTTCACTTTCCTGAAGATTGACCATTAAATCACTGTTATAGATTGGAGAGTTCTTCACCTTTTCTGTAAAAGAAGCGGGGCTACTTTTCAGGAAAAGATACAAGAGGCTTGGTAAGAAAAGCAGCAAGAAACAAGAAGACTGATTCTCTGACCACCTCTGGTCCTTGATTTGATTTGGCAGAGATTTGACCCAGTTCAGTGGGTAAATCTCTAAATCTTAATTGAATCAGAGGATCCTTTAATCTCTCTGAATCAAAAATGAACCCTCCAAATCTATTTGGAGAGATTCAGAAAGATTCAGCAATTCAAACATAGACACAGCTTTAAATGTTTTTTCTACATACCTCTAGATAGCAGGTAGCTCATGAATGCTGTGATGCTGGGGCACATGGATTGTCTCACAGAAGCACAGGGGTCTCCCTAACATGCTCAGCAGCAGACCCAGGAGTGGACCAGAAGCACTTCTAGTCCACTTCTGGGTCCACCAGAGAGCATGCTGGGAAGGTCCCCATGCCCCACAGCTTTGCAACTGGTATCTCTTGGGTCTGGGGGTTCCCTCCATGGACAATCACTGAGCCGGGGAAGGCACGTAGGGTGGGGGGCAGCACACTCCCCTGCAGACCCAGAAGTGGACCGGAAGTACTACTGGCCCACTTTCAGGTTCGCCACTGAGCACGTTAGGGAGCCCCATGCACTTCTGTGGGACACCCCATGTGCCCCAGCATTGCAGCATTCATGAGCTGCACTTGGTACCTTGAGGTATGTAGAAAAAAACATTTAAAGCTGTGTTTATGCCTGAATTGCTGATTCTCTGAATCAGCATCAGATCTTCAGATTTGGATTCAGCTGACAGTGATCCAAATCAATTAATCAAATCATTGTCCTTGATTTGGGCCGAATCCGAATCTAATAGGGCCCATTTTGCACACCCCTACTAGTAAATACAGGTAAAGATTTATTTTGCAGTAGTGCACAGTTACATAGCTGATTAGGAGCAAATTATTCCTTGTCAACCCAGGTCACATGCAAAGGAAGAACTCTCCCTTCTGATGGGCAGCTACCTGCTTCCCAATTGTCCTCTGCCACAAGCAGCTGCCTTTTGTTAAGGCCACTTCTGATTTCAAAGCTGGAATATGGATCCCCTACCCTGCTGCTGCCTGCTGCTGGGGCCAGATATGATCCTGATTTTAGAGCCGGGGTCCTGGAGCTGCCTCCAGTGCAGGCAGGGGACATGTATCTCACAACAGGGGCTGGGACAGAGTCAGGGACTTGGGACTGCCTCCTGTGGGGGTTTGGGACATTTTCTGATCCCCTGCTCTGAGATCAGGTGCGAAACCACCCGCCAGAGCCCAGGTCTGACCCCAGTGCCCCTGTCAGGCCAGGGCTGGAACCCAGGGGAGCCTAGAGCTCTCCCTGCCTGTCATATATTAGCAGAGAAGGGCCGTAGTACCCCTGCCCTAAACTGCTCCTGTTGGGAGCAAATGTGCCCCTGATGGCTGCATGTATAGATGTGCACTCAGTCAAAACTACCTGCACAGTATTTTACTAGTCCTAGGGTGAAGGGGCCCAGCTAAAGTACAGGGGGCCTCAGCCCAGACAAGGACCTAAGACCTGATGCAAATCCCTTGTACCCTCTAAGGGCAGTCTCTCTGTCATAGTTTCATAGTTTCATAGTTTTAGGGTCGGAAGGGACCTAATAGATCTTCTAGCCCGACCCCCCGCCAGGGCGGGAGAACAACAAAAAACCCTAAAAACAAAAACGGGACTCAAATGAGTCCAGCCAGGTAGGTATCCAGCCTCTTCTTAAAGACCCCCAGGGTAGGGGCCAGCACCACCTCCCTTGTCCAATTATAACACTGAAGAATGGCAGGCAAAACAACAGGCTGGGACCCTGAGAGGCTACAGTGGGAAAAAAAGGCAGGATCCAGGTGACCATTAGAAGGTGACTTGGCTACACCAGCCTTGGACCTGTTAGACCATACCAAGGACTATTGCGACATATTCTTAAAACAATTTTTGAAAAGGTTATAGAATTAGTCTTTGGAGTAGGTGAACTCCATATGCCACTATCACAGGTGACAGCTAGGGTAGAGAGAAACTCTCCTATCCCAAAAATGAAGCTTTTTAATCAATGGGGTTCAGAGCAATGCCACTATTACTACCTTTGAACAGCCTATGATCTGATAATGAAGACAGTCTTGTGGGAAATATGGCTTTGTGTCTTCTCTGGCAAAAGAGAAAGATAAAGTCATACCTCACACTTCCTGGGAAAGTGGTCTAATTTAGTCCAGGCTAGTAAGACCAGAGGTGGCCATTCTGTGTCATAGGCACCCTCCGTGTGTGGCATGTGGCAGGTTGAATTGGAATCAAGCATTTCAGAGACAGATAAATCAGAAAGTAGGGATCAGAGCAACAGACTGGGCAGGGACTGGAAGCAGAGCAGCAGATTGGTCAGGGACCACAAAGAAGCAGCAGAAAGTAGTACAGCAGATTAGGCAGAATAAAGGGATAAGAGTGGCACTTAGGGAAGGGCAAAGAGCTCGTTTGTGGCATGGCTGGTGAAAGGTTCACCCACGTGGCAGAATTATATAGATGTAGATATATCTATATATAGAGAGAGATATATTTATCTCTCTCTCTTTTTCTCTCTCTCTATATGTATATCTATATATGTTGGGGGTTTTTTAAGCAGGCATTGAAAAAGAGGAGTTGGGGAAAAAAAACAAACCCAGTATGTGATACTATAAATCTGTTACATCTCTAATTCTCTTGCTTTGTACTAAAGGTACTTTCAGCCAAGCCCTCTAAGAACATGAATTGATGGAATTCCTGAAAAAAAAATCCTTTTTCTGGGTGGAGTAACACCATAATGGTAGCTCATTTGGTTGGAAAAGAAAAAAGCAAAACAACACAGTTCTGCTGCTGTTGTAACTGGGCTGGTTCCAATTACTTTAGAAGGTCTTAGTATGACAAGAGTTGAGCAAAGAGAAGTTTGTTTGTGGCTGGCAAAGGGAGAAGGGGAAGGAGGAGGAAGCAAAAGCCTGAGAGCAGACGCTGCTAAAGGATAACATAGCAACTGTAGGAGAATGGAAATAGAGGGGTCCTCAAAGGAGAAAATCCATAGTAGGAGATGCCTGAGATCTCCAAACAGCTATAAAGCTACATGAATGCGATGGATAGGGAAATCTACAAAGATGGGGAAATCTACATGGAGGCGCCAGATATTGTCTAGAACATTAGAGGCTGCATCACCTCAAATCTGACAATGAGATATCTGGCAGCCTGGCTACAGAGTATGACCTTAAGCACCTCACAGCTCAAGGTTTTGTTAAAGCGCAGGAGGTGGTGACTCTTCAAAGTGTTTGAAAAAGGAGACCATTTTCATTTGTGAGAGGATCCTTGAATGGTTATAATATCATCTGCAAAGGTAGCAGATATTAGAGAGGGTCGTGAGTCTAATGTCTGCTATCCATAGTGACATAGTGAGAGCAGTATTTTCAGTGTACTATTTCTATGAGAGGCTGAATTCATTCATAAGAATTTTCCAAAAGGAGATGGAGACAGTAGCAGATTTTACCAGTGAAGGAATACTATATGGACTTGTCCATATGTAAATCTTTATTCACTCCCTGTGTTTCAGTTGATCAATGCATTGTGATACAGGCTTTAACATGCTTGTTTTCAATATCCATTTTTTTTAGGGTTTTTTTTTTTTTTTTTTGCATTTTGTTGTAATTTTTTTAATGTGCATCCATATATATTTTCTAATGGCTACAAACAGTGATGCCTCTATAACCCACAAATCTGATCCCTCCTAATCCATACCTTGCATAAATCTTCTGTCTCTGTACATGTTGATTTTAGGTTGAAGACAGATATTGCTAAATGAGGCAGATTAACTGAGCCAAGAGGTGTCCTATAAGACTTGATTGGACAAAATGCATATTACCCATTGTCCTGCTAAATCATGCTGTATGAAAAGTGCAAAATATTCTCTCAGGGCTTGGGAGGCTGAGTCCTATATTCCTGAGGGATATGTAAACAGGATCAGGTCCCTCAAGCTCCTGAAGCATCTGTCCACCTTTCCCCTTTTTATAGAGCTATGCCTCGGGGAATCTCCTGGTGCATCTTTGTAAGGAGAGAAAGACAGGGTTTTCCTGGCAATGGTGACACACTCCTTGGGCCTCTTTGCAACTTCTCTATAAGTCAGGAAAGCCCAGGGTTCCCCACTTATGAAGGTTAACCCCAGAAGTCTCAGAGTATGTCTCCATTAATAAGTAAACCCCTGTTTTGTTTTGTTTTTCCTGTTTATCAACCACAGGGGTAAACTTCAAGTGGAAATGTTGGTTTTGAGTCGTTGTCTTCCACATCAAGTTGGGATGATTCTCTAGAAGAAATGCTTTAGTCAAACATTAAATTGGGCTCAATATAGAGGTTCTGAAAGGTCTGGCCTTAAACCCTATAGATTAAATCCAAAAAATGCTTAGGTGTCATAGTCTTCCATTTTAAAGTATGCTACAGTACAGTAGATTCCATGCCCAGAAACAGGCACATAGGGTAGCTAATGGGGCTGTGCAAAGCTTCGGTCCCTGATTCGATTTGGTAGAGATTTGGCCCAATTTGCTGGCCTCATCTCCAAATCCAAATTGAATCAGAGGACCCTTTAATCTCTCAGAATTAAATTGGAACCTTCCAAATTGATTTGGAGAGATTCAGAAAGATTCAAAGATTCAGCCATAGAGACAGCTTTAAAAGTTTTTTCTACATACCTCTAGTTAGGAGGGGCTCATGAATGCTGTCATGCTGGGGCACATGGAGTGTCCCATAGGAATGTGTGGGACTCCCTGGCATGCTCAGCAGCAGAGTCAGAAGTGGATCAGAAGAACTTCCGGTCCACTTCCAGGTGCACTGGGAAGCACGCGGGGGCCCCCCTCCCCCGCTCCCCCCAGCTCAGCAACTGGTGCCTCCTGGGTCTGGGCAGGGCACCTGGGATCCCATTCAGCAAAGTTTCAGAGAGCTTTGATGATTTGGGCAGTCTCCTGTGGCTGCAGTAGGGAGCTGCAGCTGACACTGAACTGGTAAGTACTAGGGGCTGGGGAGGCAGGAAGGGGACCATGGGGGGACCCCTGCCAGCCCCTCTGACCCGTTCTCACTCCCCCAGACCCCTCCCCATGTCTGACCCCACCTGCCCCAGCTCGGCACTTTAAAGAAAAGCCCCAGTACACATCAGGTACTGCTGGGTGTGTGTGGGGGGGCATGCCTGCTGCCCCCCACTGCCCCATGCTGCATGGGGGGCTCTGTCGCGAGCTCCACAACCCCCACCCTTCTTTCCCCAGTCCCCCCATGGGTGCCCCATGCAGGCCAGCTCCAGCCCTTTAAGAAAAAAATAACCCAAGAAAAGCCCTGGGACTCACCACTCCTGTGGTGGCCTCAGGGCTTTGGGGGCTTATGCAGAGCCCCCCCCACATGGTGTGGGGCAGTGGGGATCACTCCCCACCAGCAGGAGTGGTGAGTCCTGGGGTTTTTCCGTTATTATTTTTCTTAAAGGCCTGGAGCTGGCCCATGCAGGGCCCCCATGGCAGGGGCTGGGGGAGCAAGGGGTGGTCAGGGGGCTCGTGCAGAGCCCCTCCATGCAGAGTGGGGCAAAGGGGGGTGTAACAGCTGAAAATTATGTCTGTGTAATAAAGGTGCTTGCTGAAGGCTCTATAAAAATTAGACCAAGTGTTTTTCTGTCATTTGTTTAAATATTAAGCTATATGTTGTTGCTAAGAGCCTAATTAAAGTTTAAGGTGTAGTAAAGCCTTGTATAAACTAAGGTCTAATAAATTTAGTAAAACCTTGAAGTAGTTGGGCCCTGTGGCATAGTTAATATTAACCTTATCAAAAGAATGCAAGGCTTGTACTGCTATTGGTCAGTCTAAAGACAGTTAAAGTAAAAAAAAATCTAAATGGCTGTAACTTATCATCACAGCTCAGAAATTATAAATAGGCTGGCACATCTGGAAATCATTCAGAAGGAAGATACAGCTCTGTGAAAGCTGTATTACCACAGCTATATTAGCTGTTGACCTGGATCAGTGGGCCCATGGATCTCAAGGAGCCCAAAAACTGAATACCAGGGTCCTTCCTGGTACGTCTCGGACAGCGCTGATAAGGAATGCTTGACTTCACTGAGCTTTGTGGAAAGAGAAACTTGTCATACATCAGGCATCAGAGGGGACTGCCGATAAGTTGCCGATGCATATTATTATTGTGTGTCATTATCTGTCTTAGTATACTACATGCAGTTGTGTTTTTGTTAAGTCAATAAACCTTTCTTACCTTTCTACCGCCGACTATACTCTCAATCCTGAACCCTCTGCTACTAGCTGGGACACAAATTGACAGCACAAACAGGATTAAGAGGCTCTGGTCTGGAGAGAAAGTTTGGAATAGAGGGAGTTGCGTGGGCCCCGTTGGTGGTTTTACTTAAGGAAGTAACAGGGATAAAGAATCCTGGGTGGGATAAGAATAGGTTGAGACCTGCCTGGAGTGACCTGGGAACATTACCCTATCATTGGGCTAGGTTTGCTGTTGCTGCCTGGGGTAAGCCCAAGAAGGGATGTCTGTCATGGCTGCTGGCCACATGCCTGCGGTTGGGGCTAAAGAGAATACCCATTTCTGGGAAAAGGTCACCCAGCTAAGTAAGGAGTTAAAAGATATGAGAGATTCCAACAGCATGGTGTGCAAGGCTGCATGAGCTATGCAGAGCCACTTGGAAACATTAGAATGGAAGAAAGGAAAACTTATGATCGTGCATGTGGCTGCTTCCCTCCAAAAGAGGACACAGTTAGCACAGGCTGTGGAGCCATCCTTCCACAAGTGTCTGTATAAAGATAAACCAGAAGTTGAGCTCTGGGAAGATCAAAGGGAGAAGATTAATAGAAAGGAGAAGATCGATGATGAGCCTGGTGTTGAACCACCCCTGTATGTACCTGCCCAGAGAGAGGAATATGGCCAGGCCTTCCCCGCCCCAAGGGAGGAACTCAGCCAAGTTTTTTCCCATGGTGATAACTCATTCAGGGCCTCAAGGAGGGTATCCCAAAACAGAGCTGCATTCCTTTACCCATGCTGAGATTAAAAATATACAAAAGCAGCATGAGTTCAAGCCAGAAGAGCCAGTAATATATTGGCTAGCTCAAATGTATAGTAAAGGGGCATTTGCAATTTCAATGAATAGAGGTAAAGCCACACAAATGGTTCTGTGCCCTGAGCTCCAGTTAAATCAGTTTGCAGAAGATGATAAAAATGTTACTTTGTTTTCTGCTGTGCTGCAAGCAACTGCGGCCAGTTATGGTAATATGAAAAAAAAGCTTAACCCTGCCCCTTGGGCATGGGACAATTTAAAGGAGGCTGTCCACTGCTTGTATCACTTAGCACTAACTGAAATCATTCGTGCAGCAGTTTGGTCTCACATGCCAGATGCAAAAATCATGACAGCACCGTTGTGGAAGAGGTTTTGCTGATGAGTACCCACAAAGTTCACTTCAGCCCTGTTGGTCTTGGAGCCAGAGGCGGTGAATCATAGTTTCATAGTTTCATAGAAGCTAGGGTCAGAAAGGACCTGAACAGATCATCTAGCCTGACCCCCTACCACAGGCAGGAATGAATGCTGGGTTCACAAGACCCCAGACAGGTGATAATCCAACCTCCTTTTGAATTTGCCCAAGGTAGGGGCAAGGACCACTTCTCTGGGAAGCTGGTTCCAGATTTTGGCCACCCTAACTGTAAAATATTGCCTTCTGATCTCTAATCACCTGGTAAGAGATACAAGCAGGTAATTAGTGCAGCTTTTACCAATTTTGCAGAAGCCAAGGCTTGCCAAGCTAATGAAACCTGCCAAGGCCATGGCGGTGGCCTCAGCAAAAGATAAACCCCCTGACTCCCCCGAATTGTTAAAAAAAGCCAGGAAAGGCCAGCCCAAGACTCCACAAGCAAAAATGTGGAAAGACTTGTTAGCTGCCTGTTTCAATAAAGTGAAAATCAAAGACTGCCCACCAATGTCTTGCAAGGGCTGTGGGCTAAACACTCTACCAAAAGGGCAAGTCCAAAAGCTGAGCCTTCTGTGCCACTGGACGAATTCTCTGCCCTGAGGGCAAAACTGTCAACAATTTCCCAGGCACATGCAAAGGCGCCACCTTTACCCCACCTGATTATGTGGTCTAGGGAGTTCAGCCAGCCCAACACCCCCGCCCCAAAAAGGGCCACAATGGGGGCAGTAGCAGGTCAAGGACCAGTAGCTAAAGTTAATATTGTCCCCTTAATTCAGATACCTGTACAGATTCAATTAAGTAAAAATAAAAAGTCAATTAATATGCTATCAGATATAGGTGCCCAGATTTGCAGTTTAGATTCCGCAGATTAGAAGGGGGAAAAAGGAACCCCTTATCAAGTATCCCAAAGACTGGGACTTGTACCTAGATCGAGTTATCAATTAGGCCAATAACTGACCCCGTCCGGGAGGTAGCCTGATGCAGCAGACCATTAGATTGGGTGGTCCCTGTGAGCCAGCAGTGGAGTGACCTAGGTGTGGTGACCCGGGAAAGCTCCAGGCAGGAGATCGAGTAGTAGTGAAGCATCCTCAGGGAGATAAATGGGAGGGGACACTATTAGCAAAAGGTATGCATAATACATGGTAGGTATTTAAGTCAGCTTCATCTAACGGAAGCCAAGCTCCTTGTTGTCTTGTTCCTACAGATTGGATCTGTCCACAAATGCAGCCATAACCATTTGTAATTAATCCTGCCACTGAAGACGAGTCCTGGTCTGTCACCGGTCTGAACTGACTGTTATAACTGTACTCTTTTTATTAATGCATTATTGTGTTTCCTGGGTAGGGAGGGTCTACTATCCTTCTTATTACCTAGATATTAATGAACTTGCTCCTAAAGAGCTCAAGGAGTGGCCTGACCCTGAAGAGCATCCCCCGGAAACACTGTTAGATAACCTTCACGTGTTCCAGCCGCAGTATCCATTCTGGAAGAAACCTGCCACCCCGGAGCAAGTAAAGTCCTGGTTTCTAAGTAAAAAAAAACAAGATAGTAGACTGGCAAAGTGGTAACAGTCAGTGTACCTGTGGCACCAGTTATTATCTTGGGTACATTCCCTACCTAAAGGCTGGAGTGAAAGGAGAGGTAATTGTTGTAGCTCTGCTAGTTTGGGGGTCTGTTGTTACATACTTCCTGAGGGAAACCCCATTGAGCTCAATGCCCCTGAGTCTGTGCCCCAAATTGTGCATTCTGCATCTGTTCAGCTTCTCAAGCCACTGCGTTTATGGGAGAATGTGCTCCCTCCCATTCATATGGCTGACAACACTCTCCAGCAATGGTATGAAACCCACCAGGTGGGAGGGTGCACAGCATGTTGGAACAAAGTTATTACATGGTTTGTAAATCATACCTATACAGAAGCGTCGTGGAATAGTACCCACTTTAATACAACTAGAAGGAGGCTGCAAGTCTCCATCACTTATCTCCATCCTTTTATACCAGTAAAGTTCCTAAAGCAAATTAGTGCTATGATTCTGCTAGGGCAGTGCTGTTTCATCCACCCAGTACAGCATCATCCCCAGGAGTGACAGTAAGAACTCTTTCACTCTCTGGGAGGTGAAGCATAGTTACAGGCTCCCAAGGAGGAAAAGATAAATATGATCTGTGAGAGAATTAAGTGTTCAATTTTATCTCTGGCTGTTCCCCCACGGGAGGCCCCAGCACTGCCCATGTATAACCCCACATCCTGGTGGAGGTCACAGGTTAAGATCCCTCCCCATTCCCTTATGTATTGCATGTAGTTTTAGCATCTTGACTGTAGCTATCAAAGTGCTTCAGCAAGCAAAGGGTAAAGTGTAACAGTTGAATATTATGTCTGTGTGATAAAGGTGCTTGCTGAAGGCTCTATGAAGATTATATCAAGTGTTTTTCTGTCAATTGTTTAAATATTAAGCTATATGTTATTGCTAAGAGCCTAATTAACGTTTAAGATGTAGTATAACCTTGTATAAAGTAAAGCCTAATAAATTTAGCAAAGACTTGAAGTAGTAAAGCCCTGTGGCATAGTTAAAATTAACCTTATGAGAACAATGCAAAGCTTGTATTGCTATTGGTCAGCCTAAGGACAGTTGAAGTAAAAAGAATCTGAATGGCTGTAACTTATCAACACAGTTCAGAAGTTATAAATAGGCTGAAACATCCAGAAATCATTCAGAAGGAAGATACAGCTCTGTAAAAAGGATTAGTTAGCTGTTGACCTGGATCAGTGGGCCCGTGGCTCTCAAGGAAAGGACTGAATATCAGGGTCCTTCCCGGCACCTCTCATACAGCACTGATTGAGAATGCCTGACTTCGCTGAGCTTTGTGGAAAGAGAAACTTGTCGTACATCAGGCATAAGTTGCCAATGCAAATTGTTATTGTCTGTCATTATCTGTCTTAGTATACTACGCATAGTCATATTTTTGTTAAGTCAATAAACCTTTCTTACCTTTCTACCGCCGACCATACTCTCAATCCCAATCCCTCCACTAGCAGCCAGGACAGGAGGCAGCAGGGATCTCTCCCTGCCTGGCAGCACCCAGTGAGCTGGGACTTTTTTGGTTTTTTTTAATAAGTGCCAGGAGCTGGGGCAGTCATTGCTAGGCTGGGAGAGGGGTGGGGGATGGGCCTGTCCTGGCTGATTCAGAGATTCAGAGATTTGGCTGGCTCCCAATCTCC
>NW_005842516.1:317027-333455 GCF_000455745.1 Alligator sinensis | reverse complement strand
AAATCAGATTCAGCCTAATCAAATTGGGGCAGTGATTTGAATCACCAAATCAAATCACTGTCCCCTAAATCAGCTGAATCCAAAGTAAATACTAGCTGCTTCACACAGGCCTAGTGCTTACTGCACAATTGACTAATTAACTGAGCCGCAAATGTCTCAGCATCTATGTTTGAGCTTCTATTAAGGCGCACACAAGTAATAAATTCCATTGCAAGGTAGAACTTATAAATAAAAGTCCTACCCTGCCATGGAGTGTTTTTCATATGCACCAGGACACGTGTAGATGCTAACGAGCTGCTTGGGGCATGAGGGTGCCTCAGTGCTGGGGATGCCTGTTGACTAGCCTGTGCTTAAGCATCTTGTCACCAAGCCAGCCACTCCATAGCACATTAAGCCTGGTCACAGCAGCCCTGGGCTGGCAAGCTGTTAAAAGACATTCACCTGCTTTGAATTTTTCCCAGGATATTCCCCAGAGCTGCCTTTACCACCCTGTTCCTCAGGCTGTAGATGATAGGATTTAACATGGGAGTTAAGATACTGTACTGGATGGAGACGAGTCTGTCAAGAACCACCGAAGATACCAAACTGGGTCTCAGATACCGAAACAAACCAGCTCCATAAAACAGAACAACCACAGTGAGGTGGGAGCTGCAGGTAGAGAAGGCTTTACACCTACCCTCAGCAGAGCGTATCCTCAAGATGGTGGAGATGATGCAGATGTAAGACACAAGGGTGATGGATAAGGAGGCCAAACCTGAAAACATAGATGAAGTGAGATTTGTCATCTTAATCATGAAAGTTTCTGTACAGGACACTTCTAGTAGAGATGGCAGCTCACAACTGAAACTGTTCACTTCCTTGGGCCCACAGAAATGTAAATTTAATATGGGAACACTGTTTGCCAGTGAATAAAATATACCGATCAGCCATGCACCTCCTACCAGTCTTATGCAGCCTTGCTTATTCATGGTCCTCCCATAATGCAGTGGGTCACAGATGGCAGTGTATCGATCATAGGCCATAGCTGATAGCATGAAAACTTCTGCACAGCCCACCAGAAGAATAAAGCTCATTTGGGCAATGCATCCATGGAAAGAAATGGTTTTCTTCTCTGCCAAGAAATTCTGTAGCATCTTTGGGACAGTGACTGAAGAAAAGCAAATGTCCAGATAGGATAAATGGAATAGGAAAAAATACATAGGACTGTGAAGATGAGCATCTGCTCTTATTACTACCATGATTGCCCCATTCCCCACCACAGTTAATAGGTATATAATTAGAAACAGCACAAAAAGGAAAGGATAGAGCTGTGGGTCACTGGAAACACCTGAGAGGACAAAATAGCTGACAGTCGTTTTGTTCCCCATGGCCATTTTTCACCAAATTTTTTTACCTGGAAGAAGAAATGAATGAATAAATAAATAAAACCATTACCATGAAGAAGGGCTACTTCTGCATTTATGGATAAGGAGATATCTATAGAGAGAATTTTGTCATTCAGATTAAACTTCAGTGTTTCTAAACATTGTGCAATGAAAACTTGATTTTTTGGATGAGGAGACTCTCATTGCTGAGGGAAAAAATTCAGCTTTCTCAGATTTTTGTTTTTATTCTTGTCTTCCGTGTTCTTGTTAAACTACTTTATGTTAAAGACAAATAAAATTTGTCTCCTCATTCCTCCATGATAATGACTGAACAAATCTTGACAGGCATTACATGTATGTTCAGTGAGATAACTGTGTACTTGGAGGGTGATAGAGGGGAAGGTAGAGAAGGTCAATGAGAAAGAAAGAAAGATTATGTCTTGTTCTCCTTTTTTTTAATGTCTCTCTTTTTTTGGCTCTAAACAATGAATCACTAAAAAACAAAACAAAAAAATAATGTTGTTACTTATGATGACAATATCCCAATCTGATCGACTTAGGGTTTCATAAGACACACCTTTATAGTGTCTAATCAGTGTCTGTTTCAATAGATAATTTAAGTTCCAGCTTAGAAATGAAGTGACCACTACTTACTTTATTTGGGTACTACAAATGAATGGAGTGTTTGTGCACCATACTGACATAGCAGTACAAAAAACATAGAGCAATAGTTCTCGAAACTGTCATGTAGTGTGAGAAATTCCCTTGATTTACACCTTCACTTGAGCACATTTCCTGACAGAGCTTCCTCAAAGGAATCTGTGCCCCTTGCTCTACCTCAGGAAACCCTATTGCAGCCTCTGCATGACAAGTGACTGCCAAATTCTACCTTTGAGAATCAAAATCCATTTAATTTTAACTTATCTAAGGATTGCTTACATGTCCAAATATAGCTGCATAAATCTCATTTTTGGCATTCATGTGGATTTGAGATTTTCCCAGGTAGGTACATCACTGCATACCAGTTGCCCACAGTGTAATCAGAGAAAAATTGACAGGAAGAATATGGCTTGATACCCAAGGAAAAGGAGAGTTCTCTCACCTAGTAGCCCAAATCCTCAAATCATTAGGACACTGGCGAAGGGGGTGGCGGAGTTAATTTATGGTCCATCATGTCATCAGGATTCAAAATAAGCACTCTTTTCTTGCATTTGGTCTTTTGGGTAGCCAACAAGGAAAGATATGTGGTGCCATGATGGTTGGGAGCCAGAAAGGGTGGATCACAAAGATGGGCACAGCTTCAAAAGCGAGAGAGCCGTGGTGTTTCTACACCTATTCCTGTTGTCCTGTAGGGCAAGCCTATGAGGTATTGGCAGGACATTCTTAGCAGATATTTGACTCTGAAATGCTTTTCTCAGGCTGATTTGTGAGAGTCAAAGACTACTCAGCTTACTTGCTTGCCTTTTCTCTCTTTCTTTTGGAAAGTTAGGTTGAATTTTATTGTATTGTCTCCTTTATTTTCATGTCTGAAATACTACGAAGTGCTGAACTCTGTAGGAGCTGTATCCATTATATCCTAGACTTCACTGATTTTTGTGGACCAAACACAATTTGAATCACTCCCTGACCAGCCTCATTCTTAGTAGCAGAAAATTGACTCTGAGATGCTTTTCTCAAGCTAATTTCTGAGAGCCAAAGGCTACTCAGCTTCCTTGATTAACTTTTCCTGTCTTTTTTCTTTCAGTAATTGGAATGTTAGGTTGATTTTTTACCTTATTGTCTCTTTTATTTTATGTCTGGAATAGTACAAAGTTCTACAAATAGTACAAAGTGGTAGACTGTGCGTGAGCTGTATCCATTATATCCTAGACTTCAATGATTTTCTTGGACCAAACACAATGTGAATCACTCCCTGACAAGTCTCTGCTGTTGCATAGAAAATGTATGATTCTCCTAGAGGCGTGCCTATTTTGCAATATCTTTTATTGCACCACCTGTACAGTCTGGAGTGGTGATGAACAACATTGTGTGTCTAAGTGGCCTGAGGAAGGTCACTCGATGCCTGAAAGCTAATCTAACAGTTCTCTCAGATACAAAGTTGGTACAATTATAGATCTCACAAAAAAGGCTTGCCTGTTAGACACTTTCTAGACCATCACAGCTACAAAATACTCCAATCCTACTACCCGTTTCTCCTGGATGCTGAAAACCCTTATTTCTAGTCTAACCTAAAGTTTTCCTCTACTGCTGTTGGCCACAGAGAAAGGTTCTTTTTTTACAAAGAAATAGTCTAAAACAGTGTGCTGCACATCATGGGAAAGAGGGGTACCTTAACATCCTATAAAGCAACAAAACCGCGATGTAGATGAAACAGTGAAACTTCCAGGAAAAGGATCTTAGGAGATAGTTGTATAACATGGAGGGTGGGAGGTAGATTAATAATGGTCTGATGCAGTAAAGAAGGGATGCCCTGAACCTTCCAAAAAGTTCTTATTAGAGGGGAAGGTCACTCTTTTGTCAGCAAATAATTTAAAATCATAGGGTACATGAAGTAGCCTCACTAAAGAGCAGAGCTTTTCAGCTAAAAAAAAAATGCTTTGAGGAAGTTCAAGGCATGTTCATGTCCTTTCTGAGTGCAGGAATATGGAATATTAAACAAAGCAATTTTGATTTTTCTTCTCTGAGATTCTGATACACCACACTGTGTAACCTCATGACAAACCAAACCCCCACTCAGTAATCACCATATTTATTTATTTATTTATTTATTTATTTTGCTTCCACAGAAAATTTCAGTTTTTAAGCCACTGGGGAGGAGGCTGCATACAATAAACTCCCCACAACTGTGTTTACAATATGATTTCAAAATGAGTATCCTATATTACATAGGAATACAATAGGAAAAACTCACCTAAGAGTGGAAACAAGATTCCAGGAAATATGAGATGTAAACACTTGCTACTTTATTCTTCTCTTGTATAAGCTTGAGAATGAGAAAATGCACATCTATTTCATATCTGAATTATTTTGAAAAAGGGTAACTGGCTGTTGCTTTCCTGAACCATAGAATCTGGTACTGTATGGGTGGGAGACATTCAGAACAGAAATGAATGTGTTATGTATGTACATCAGTTCTATATCAAGAGCAGAATTTTTTATTTTTTTTCTGATGCCCAGATGACCAATTATTTCCTAACAAAGAGTGTTTGCTTTCTTTGGGACCTGGTCTTAAAGTATCCATGAACTAGATTAAAAGAACAGAAAAAAAAAACCCAACTGTGATAGTAAAGCTATCACACAGTCCAGTTTGGGGAGGGAGAAAAGAACTATCCCAGAATTAGAAGGATATTTCCAGTCTTGGGATTGTCTCATCTTAACATGATGGGCCTGCAAATTTGCATGTGGTATGGCACCTCGCAGTGTGGGGGGAGTCATTTCGTGCCTTCTCCCTATATTCTACCTCTTGCACCAGATGCTTTGTAGCCATCTTAGTGTAGTGCTGCACACACCAGCTCTGGTCCTGAAAGGTATCAGCTGAGATATCTGTTATTCAGTATCTTTACAATGATTGTATAACCCTGCCCTTTTCATTGCCAGGTTAATTTCTGCCTAGCAAGACCATGGGCCATTTGTGTTGGAATCCCATTGCAGGAATCAATATCAATAATCCAAGGAGGAATTTTTACAGATTACTGTCAGTGAAATAACAAGATATTTTAGGGTTTTCAATCATATATATACCTCTGCATGTCATCTCAAGCAAAATCTTTGTAGCCATTTGGTAGTGTCTCTTGTACTACTTTTGGGGCTTTGCCATGATTATACTTGCAAAGCAATCTATATTGGTCACATGAGCACCCCCACTGAGGCATTACAGCTCTCAAAGATTAGCCACCTTGTCTAGCTGGGGGATGTTAGGCACCTATGTCTTATACAACCAAGAGTGACATTTAGGAGCCCGTCAAGAGTGATTCAGTGAGACAAGATGTCCCTCGTGTGACCCAATGGCAAACAGGGAAGGGTTCCTGCACTCCTGGTGTCTCCAAAGCTTCGTCTTCTGACTCAAGCTATGCAATCAGCATCCCCTTTATCCGTGATATCCAGACCACCTAATTGTGCTTCTCATGAGTGATAGTGCTGTACACCTTATGCATAGCAGGCTATGTTTGGAGTTCTTTTCCATCTTAGTGAAGTCAAATCTTTAGCTTCCCTTCCTTGGAGATTGACCTTTCCACTACGCTCTGTAATGGACTGGGTAGAAGGCCCTCTTCCCTTTTTCTGTAGAAGGAGCTGAGCTACTTTTCAGGCAAAGATGCAAGAGTCAGTGTCAGAAGGTCAGCAAATTAGAAGGCGCCTGAGTATCTGACCACTTGCCTTTAAAATACAGTGGGAAGTGCTGCTTAGTGCAACAACACCGAAAGAGGGTGCCTGGTTTTTCATCCCTGGTTCCAGGACTACTAATTTTTTGTAATAAAATAGGTGCTGGATAAGAACAGGAAACACATTTCTGAGTTGAAATTATCAGGGACTTCTTCCTTCCAGATGAGTTCCATAAGCATTGGGCTACAGGCTTCATCCCTCCTGTGCGTTCTCTTTCTAGCCCAAGACCAGAGAGAGGAGTATAAGTGTTCTGCTACCTTAGCTAAGACTAAGCAAATAACCTGGTGATAGCAGTGCTCTGGACAGAGAAGGGATTTGATTTGCTTAATATCACTGGTAGCTTAGACAGTTAGAGTACCTGGCCCCACTCCTAAAGTGCATTCCATGTATGCCCTTCTCTTCCGCATTTCCTGTTGGTCAGTTTTGTTGTCCCATTCAGCATGTGACTCTTGTGAATCCTGGTTTTCTGAGTGTAAGGGCAATTTCTTTTTCACTATACCCTCCCAATTGGGCATATAGAGTAGGCTGCTATCTGGCACGGCAGCCCTTTCAAAGGTGGGGGTAAGGGGAGTGCCCTCCCCGGATCTCGATTAACCTGTCACTCGGTACATAGAGTACCATGAGCCAAAGTTAGACAAATGCAGGTTTGAGCCCTCCTTGGGTGGCAGGAAACATAGAACATTAGTCTGTTGCTTTCTGGGCAGGAGCATTAACCACTAGGCTCTTGGGCTAAAACATGGGAGAACCCTCATTCTCAACAGGCACCAAACATACACTATGCAAGGTTTCTTGCTAGGTACAGTTTGATTACTTATTAGGGGTATGCAAACCAGGCCCTATTTGATTTGGATTTGGACTAAATCAGGGACAGTGATTCAATTGGTTGATTTGGATCACTGTCCCTGATTCAATTCAGCCAAAGCTGAATCTGAAGATTTGATGCTGATTTGGAGAACCAGCGATTCAGACATAAACACAGTTTTAAATATTTTTTTCTACATACCTCAAAGTACCAGCACAGCTCATGAATGCTGCAATGCTGGGACACATGGAGTAAGAAGTGTCGTGGTGGGGGTAGGGGGGGGGGGGGGGGGGGGGGGGGGGGGGGAGGGGCGCTCCACCTGCTCAGTGGCAAACCTCACCTGCTCAGCGGCCGGAAGTACTTCCAATCCACTTCTGGGTTCATCAGAGAGTGCACTAGGGTCCCCACCTATGCCCTCCCAGTTTGGTGATCAGCCAAAGGGGGACCCCAGGTGCCCCCCCAAACCCAAGAGACACCAGTCGCCCAGCCAGAGGGGCGCAGGGGGGGCCCCCAGCATGCTTCCCAGTGGACCCGGAAGTGGACCAGAAGTGCTTCTGGTCCACTTCCAGGTCTGCTGCCAAGCACACTGGGGAGCCCCCCGTGCTTCTGTGGGATGGTCCATGCACCCCAGCTTTGCATCATTCACGATCTGCCTGCTACCTAGAGGTATGTAGAAAAAACATTTAAATCTATGTCTATGTCCAAATCATTGAATCTTTCCGAATAGATTTAGAGGGTTCTGATTCAATTTGGAGAGATTAAAGGGTCCTCTGATTTGATTCAGATTTGGAGATTTGGCCACCAAATTGGGCCAAATCTCTCCCAAATTGAATCAGGGACTGAAGCTTTGCACAGTTCTATACAATCCCAGGGAATGTGTCTATAATCTTTCTATCATATCCCTCCTGACCAAAGCATATAGTCATGTTTATGACCTAAGTGAATGTCCATATGGATACACAGTGCATACATACCATGAAAAGTGTACCAGATCCTATTTTTTTTTCAAAATGGGTGAGTATTCCAGTCAGTGGAATGTTTATGTTATGAGACCAGAAAGACTAAGAAATAAAGCCTGTGAACAGCAAGATGGGAGTTGAAAGGAACAGAACCGATGAAGGGTGAGACAAAGGCTGAGTCTCCTAAAGCCTATGAAGGGTGAGACTAGGGCCAAAGGGCCTAGAGATTTCAGGGGTGTGACTATGGCCAAGTGGCACATAGCCCATGAGGGGCCTGAGACCCTAGAGTCCTGGGACAGTAGACCTTGGGTGGAGGGAACCAGCCAGAGCAGAGTGGACCAAGGCCAGGGGGCCTCAGACCAGACAAGGATCTGACACAAAAGTCCTGTGCCTTCCAGGGACAGCCTCTCTGTCTGGTTATAACATCAAGGTGTGACAGGAGAGACAACAGGGTGGGATCCTGAGAGTCCAAAGTGTTGGATCTGGATTTAGAACCCAGGTACCTTGTTGGGGGGGCGGGGGAGAAGGGGCGTGGAATGGGGAGGGGGGTGGAACCACTCAGACTGACCACAACCTTTCTACTTGACAATAGGCAAATTTATTGATACACAGTGATAACAGAAAGGAAGCCATACAAACAATCAAACAATGTTATATATCTACCAAATCCCAGGGCTGTCACCAGAGTCAAAGTGCATCTGGCCAGGATGCAGTCTTCACTCTGGGGCTCTCTCTTAGGTGTCAGATGTCAACATGTCAGCAGCATGGAGGCAGAATACTGAGGCCCACAGCCCCCCTCCAGTGGGGTGGATGAGATGGGATGGTGGTTTGCCATCTGACCAAGATGGCCTTAGGGACCCTTCCCAGAGGACAGGGATGGGGACCCCTCTCAGGGAAGAGGAAGAGGAGGGACCCAGGTGGGACCCTTTGTTACTCTCAAGTCTCTGCTTTTCTATTATCTTTCCCCCCGATGACTTCTGATGACTCTTGATCCGTGTCTTTCTCTTGTTGTGTCTCTCTGTAGTCACACATCCGCGTAGCCTTCTGAGTCTTCTCCTAATTTGGTCTGTTCCCCGAAAACCAGGACTCAGGCTCCCCTGCTCTGGGGCCTTGTTAGCTGGTGCCACTTTATCTTATGTTATGGGCAATGTAGCACATAATCTGAAAAACAATCTGGGAACAGAGAGAGTATATGTTTTTGTTGGCCTTGTTCTGTTAGACAGACTGTCCAGTTCCAAAGCTGAGAAGGTTCACACCTTCACACCATAATGGAGCATAATCACTAGCATCACCTCAAATGTTCATGAGATTTGTGGGGAGGACCTTCACCAGTCATCCTGGGGAAAGCATGATAGCATTCTTGGTTAGGAGTTCCAATGGGTTAGATGCTGTGATGAAACCTTAACCATTGCTCAAATGTCACTCATACTCCCTTTGACTTGGTATCTTGCCTCAGCATTCCCTAGCCCAGCAACTGAGTTTTAGCCAATTAGGTTTAAACAGGCCTCTCCCATACTGGGACTGGGGAATTTACGACCCGAGATGCCTACCAAACCTTTTATACAGCATTTCAGGTAGTATTTTACTCCACAGTCAGTGTCTTATCTGATTTTTTAAATGGCTATTCAGATCAGAAAAACATCTTACAGTCAAAATCTTTGGGGACCAAACATGTTCTTTGCAATGTTACCCCTCTTGTATAGTGGGCAATGCTTTCTTGTTTTCTCAACTAGATGCTTGGTGCCACTGTAGCACTACCAGTGCCCATCCATCCTGTAAAAAGGATGGAGAAATGCCAAGGGTTAGGCCTTTCCCAACTGGCCATGGAAACCAGGCGTGAAGTTTGCACAGGAACGGCTTGATCTCCCTGGGGATCCCATCATTTTACTTTGTGTTCCCAATCTCTGCACAAGTTCTAGGAATTAATAAAACTACATTACATTGTCATTTATACTATAAAAAAACTTAAAATGCATCTAGCACAAGCAAAGCAAAACAAGAAGTGGCATGGTTGAACTCTGTGAGGCCATAGAGGTGATGCTCTGCATGAAGCACCATTTCTTGTAGTCACTCGCAGGTATTTCATAGCCTATCAAGAAGTGTTGATTTACATTTTATGTTCTAGCACAGTTTATACCACAATCACTTACAGCAATAGCATTTTACAAACACAGCGCAACACAGTTACTATACATAACACAGTTAAGCTCAATTTCTCTCTGTACCCAGCAAACTTCCAGCTTGCGAACAACGTATGGGGCAGAATTATATCTCAGTTCAAGGGTTCTGCTTCCACAAACTTCGTTAACAGCCACTCTAAACTTTTATATGCCTATGTCTGCAAGCATTTGTCATGTAAGACCCACACCTGATAATATTGTCAACAGTGTAGAGGCCATCACACTTATGTCCTCTGTGGGGTTTGGGCAGGGAGGGAATAGGAGTGATGCAGGGAATAGAATTATGAATAGGAGTAAAACCTATATCATCAATATAGCCACTGAAGTTTATGTTCATGACATACATGGCTATATCAGCTAAAAGAGTGTCACACATAGTGGACTTGACTTGGGCTCCAAGTTTGATGTTGCAGCACAAGGACCTATGTCAATGGTTGGATGGATGCACAAGGCTTTTTTGAAAAGTAACAGGATAGGAATTTTATCTCCCTGCCCTTTGTGGATGAGACCAGCAAAAGGCAATTCACTTTATTTCTGATGTGAGGTGATCTAATAGCAGTGTATACATACCTTGGCAAACAGCAAATGCCAGACACCAAATGTCTGGTGACTTAATAGAGAGACAGAAAACAAAAAAAAAAATTGTTTAGGAGTCGAAACCAAACATATTCAAAATTAAAAAAACCCTTGACCTTTTACACTGGTTTATTGATCACTGGGGCAGATTTTCAATGGACAATTTGGACAGGAGTTGGTGTCTTTCATATCAAGATGGGATGACTTTCTGGAAAAAATATTTGAGTCAAACACTAAAATGGGCTCTGGAGTGAAATTGAACTGCCTGTAACCCACACGCATTATATTAGATGTCTGAAAGGTCCGATCCTGAGCCCTATAGATTAAATCTAAAAGAGGACTTGGGTGTCATAGTGTTCCACTTTAAATTATCCTACAACCAAGTAGATTCCATGACCACAGTCAGGTACTTCAATCCTTCAACAAGGAATAGGATACCTAACTGTAATATCACAGTGGCCTTTGTGTTAAAGCAGAAGCCACATTATCTACCCAGTAGAAACTTCTGAAAAGATCATCAAAGCTTGAACCGCACAATTATCAAGGAGAGAGGCAATCATGATGTTTGGTTTTAAGTCAGACAGAAGTCAGGGTCGAGGTACACCTTATACACTGAATCAGAGATGTTAATTCAAGTAACGGGACCACGAAAACTAATCCAGTGTCTGGAAGGTTTCTAGTTCAACAATTTTATTTTCAATTGGATTTTAAAATTATATTAAGAAAATCACCAAATGACATTTTCCCTAATATGTGATTCACAGCTGTCAACCAACCCCATCTTCCAGTCCACTTTGAAGCCATATTTCCCACCACATTATTGAGGTCCCTACAGGCTAGACTATGGAGTATTTCAGTTTGAGACTCTCTCTCTTGCTGAATATCCTTGTTTAGCATACTAACAGATGTATCGGAATCACTGTTTCTCAAATCCATGTTCTAACCACAAGACTTCTTACTCCTGAGAATAAGAAATTAAAAAAGAAAGATGAACTATTACATAGTTAGAGATTACTTCAGCAACATTCATTCCTTTCAGGCACCTCTACTCCTACAATGCCTTCACAACAGGTTGCATTGACTATGTCCATGGCAGTAAAAACATTCTTATGGTTCAGAATGATCTTAATTTTTATAGACTAAAAGCCTGTGCCAACCACCTACATGATATCAAAATATTTTAACACTCAGTTACCATTAACCTATTAATATTCCCAAATATTTAAATACATTCACATGCATTGAATTTTCCTCAGTATATTCCCTAGAGCTGCCTTTACCTCCTTGTTCCTCAGGCTGTAGATGATAGGATTTAACATGGGAGTTAAGATACTGTACTGGATGGAGAAGAGTCTGACAAGAACCACCGAAGAGGCTGAACTGGGTCTCAGATGTCGAAATAAACCAGCCCCATAGTACAAAACAACCACAGTGAGATGGGAGCTGCAGGTAGAAAACGCTTTACTCTGGCCCTCAGCAGAGCGTATCCTCAGGATTGTGGAGATGATGCAGAGGTAAGAGACCAGGATGATGGACAGTGGGGTCAAACATACAAGCATAGCTGAAATGAGAAATATCATCTTGTTGATGAAAGTATCTGTGCAGGACAGTTGTAGTAAAGATGGGAACTCACAACTGAAATGGTTCAATTCATTGGGCCCACAGAAATGTAAATGTAACACAGGAATAGTGTTTGTTACTGCATTCAATATACTGATCAGACATGTACCCCCCACCAGTCTTATGCAGACTTGCTTATTCTTCGTCTCTTCATAATGCAGTGGATCACAGATGGCAATGTATCTATCATAGGCCATTGCTGATAGCATGAAAACTTCTGCACGGGCTCCCAGAAGAAGTAAGCTCATCTGGATAATGCAGGCATGGAAAGAAATGGTTTTCTTATCTGCCCAAAAATTCTGCAACATCTTTGGGACAGTGACTGAAGAATACCCAATATCTATGAAGGAGAAATGGAAGAGGAAAAAATACATAGGAGTGTGAAGGTGAGGATCAGATCTTATGACCACCATGATCACCCCATTCCCCATGACAGTTAGTAGGTATAGAAGTAGAAAGACCACAAAGAGGAAAGGCTGGAACTGTTTGTAACTGGAAACCCCTGACATAACAAAATAGCTGACTGTCGTTTTGTTTCCCATGGCCATTTCTTCACGAAAGCGTTGACCTACAATAAGAAATGAATAAATAAATAAAACAATTATCATGAAGAAAGTGCACTTCTCCATTTATGGCTAAAGAGATCTCTCTATAGAGAATGTTGTCATTCTGTTTAAACCTCCATTTTTCCATATATATTTCAATGACAAATTGATTTTTTGGTGAGTGACTATCACTACTGGGGGGAAAAAACAGCTTTCTTAAAACTTTGGGTTTATTCTTCTTGTTGGTTTATTTCTTAAGCTTCTTTATATAAAATTAAATCTGTCTCCTACTTCCTGCCTGACGATAGCTGGACAAAGAGTTTAAGCAAATCACATGTACAGGTACTCTTCATTTAATGACCTACCTGTTTAACGACCGCGCGGACTTAGGACCAGCGAGAACTGGTCGTAAGTACGAGAACTTTGGTTGTAAGTACGAGAACTTTGGTCGTGGAAACGGCAGCACGGCATCTCAAGCCAAGGCACGCAGTATCAAGGGGCAGCTCCTCGCATATCGACCAATTTGCTTAATGACCTAGTCGCAGGAACGGAACTCGGTCGTTAAGTGAGGAGTGCCTGTATTCTCAATGAGATAACTATTTCATCATAAGAGGTAAAATGGAGAATAAGTGAAGGTTGGAAAGAAAGGACTATCATTTAGTTTTCTTGGTTTTTGGTTTTTTGTTTATTTTTAGGGGGGAGGGGGCTAGAACTCGTGTGTCAGAAAAAATAAAGTCAAAATAATAATGGTGTTGAATATGATTCAGTATCCTAAAACGTTATACTTGGAGTATTTAACAAAGTATATCTTCATTGTATCTAAGCAGTAGCTATTTCAATATACAATTTAAGTCACAGTTTAGAGATTAATAGCCCCTACTTCATTAATATGTGCATTGTAACTGAATGCATTTTTTTGTATCCAACATAATTAGACAGCATTAAGAAAGCTCATTTCAGTTGTTTGCAAACTCATCTTATATTGAGGCAACTTCCAATTATTTGCAGTTTCATTCAACTATGTTTCCTAATGGAGATGCCTCTTAAAAGACTTAGTGTCCACATCAACTACTTGAAGAAGTCCTAGGTTCTAACTCTGAGGATCAAAGTCCATTACAACATAACTTATCTCAGAATTGCTTAAAAGTCCAGATGTAGCTGCCTAAGTGGCATTTTTGGCATTTATGCAGATTTGAGATTCTGTTTTCCCTTGAGGGCCTTAACCAGGTAGGCACATCACTCTATAGCAGTTTCTGACAGTATCATAATAAAAACTGACATCAAGAAAACTGCTTCATTCTGGAGGAGGAGGGTTCAGTGGTCCAGTATCCAAATCACTAGGACACTTGTCTAGATTCATAGATTCATAGATGCTAGGGGCAGAAGGGACCTCAACAGATCATCGAATCTGACCCCTTGCCAGGCAGGAACCAGTGCTGGGGTCAGATGACCCCAGCCAGATGCCTATCCAGCCTTTTCTTAAAGATCCTCAAGGTAGGGTAGAGTATCACCTTCCTTGGAAGCCCATTCCAAATTTTGGCAAACCTTACCATGAAGACTTTTTTTTTCCTGATATCTAACCAAAATCTGCTTTCTGTCAGTTTGTGACCATTGTTCCTTGTAACCACAAGAGGCGCCCTGGTGAACAGAGCATCTCCAATCCCTTGGTGAGCCCCTCAAATGAATTTGTAGGCAGCCACAAGATCACCTCTCAGCCTTCTTTTGTAGATGCTGAAGTGGTCCAGGTCCCTCAATCTTTCCTCACAGGGTATGTCCGGTAAGCCCCTAACCATATGAATGGCCCTCTGGATTCTCTCGAGTCGATCAATGTCCTTCTTGAAGCAAGCACCCAAAACTGGACGCAGTACTCCAACTGTGGTCTGACCAATGCCGCATAGAGGGGAAGTATCACCTCCTTGGTTCTATTTGTCATGCATCTATTAATGCATGATAAGGTGCAGTTAGCTTTGCTCATGATTTCATCACACTGATGCCTCATGTTCATCTTGGAGTCCACTATGACTCCAAGATCCCTCTCTGCTTCTGTGCTGCTGAGAGGATCACTTCCCAGACAGTAGGTGTGCTGGATATTTTTGCGCCCTTGATGCAGCACTCTGCACTTGTCATTGTTGTACTGTATCTTATTGTGTACTGCCTACTTTTCTAACCTGTCCAGGTCTGCCTGCAATCATTCCCTACCCTCTGGGGTGTGCACTCCACCCCACAATTTAGTATTATCCGCAAACTTGGACAGAGTACACTTCACACTCACATCCAAGTTACTGATGAAGATATTGAAGAGTACAGGTCAAAGGACTGAATCCTGCAGGACCCCACTACCCAAATCCTTCCAGGTCGGTACCGACCTGTCTACTGCCACTCTCTGGGTGTGATCACTAAGCCAATTTGCCACCCACCATACCATGTAAGCATCTATGTCACAGCCTCTTAATTTATTTATGAGAATGGGATGAGATACCATATCGAAGGCCTTGCTAAAATCCAAGAAAACACCATTCACCTCTACTCCTGCATGTAAGCATTTTGTGACCCTGTCATAGAATGAAACCAGATTGGTCAGGCATGATCTGCCTGCTACAAACCCATGCTGGTTGCCCTGCTGCATTATTTTTCCCACTGGACTCACACAAATATGATCCTTAATAATTTTTTCAAAGACTCGTCCAAGGATAGAGGTGAAACTAACTGGCCTGTAGTTACTCGGCTCCTCCTTCCTCTCCTTCTTGAAAATAGGGACCACAGTGGGCCTTTTCCAGTCCTCCAGGACCTGACCTGAGCACCACGAGTGCTCAAGCAGCCATGCCAGTGGTTCTGCTATGACACTGCCCAATTCCTTCAGTACTCGCAGGTGCAGCTTATCCGTGTCTACTGACTTAAACACATCCAGTCCATCCAATAAACTCTGCACCAAGTCAGCATCGACAGTTGGTGGGCTGGTGTCCATCTGATGCCTGTCTAAGAACCCATTTGGAGACTTATCTTGAGCCCTGTTCAGGAACACTGAGGCAAAAACTCATTGAATAGCTCAGCCTTATCCCCACTGTCTGTCACTAATTGCTCCTTCTTGTTTAATAGGGAACCTATGCTGCCCTGCGACTTCCTTTTACTCCCTACATACCTAAAGAGAAAGACTTTTTGTCATTTTTAATTTGTGTTGCCAGCCTCAGCTCTGTAATTGCTTTGGCCTTTCTAACTGCCACCCCGCAAGTGTGGGCCAAGTAGGTATACTCCTCCTCGGTAGCTTCCCTCTGCTTCCACCACCTATTTGCCTTCTTTTTTGCCCTTAGGCTCCCCTGGATCTCCCTGTTTAGCCAAGGACGTTTTTTGGCTACTTTCCCACTTTTCTCTCATACTGGGATAGTCTCCCTCTGGCCCAAAGGATTGCTTCCTTTAGGAATGACCATCCTTCCTGGACTCCCATCTTATCAATACTCTTTTCCTGCAGTGCATCATTGACTAGACTCCTAAGCACACCGAAGTCAGCCTTCCTAAAGTCAAGCACTTCCACCCTACTAGTTATCTTACCCACTTTATCCCATATGGTGAATTTGATTGATTGGTGGTCACTGTCCTGAGCAGCGAACAATGACAAATAAATGGTACCAGGATGGGAGACAGCCAGAAAAAGGGTGGACTATTAAGATGGACACAGATCCAAGGGAGAGAAGTCCGTGGGTTTCTACTGCTATTCCTATCACCTAGTGGGGCAAAACCATAGAGGCATGGACAGGACATTCTTAGTAGCAGACATTTGACTTTGAAATGCTTTTCTAAGGCTGATTTGTGAGAGCCAAAGGCTACTCAGCTTCCTTGCTTGTCTTTCCTTTCTTTCTTTTTTTGGTAATTGGAATATTCGGTTGATTCTTACCTTATTGTCTCCTTTATTGTCCTCTGTCAGAACTGAGCAACAGGTACGCACCTCTTGCTGCCCCAGCAGAGCCTGCTGAGTTGCCGGCCCCCACAGGCAACATGGGCCCAACT
>NW_005842516.1:290232-315808 GCF_000455745.1 Alligator sinensis | reverse complement strand
GATGGGAAGCTGGGTGACAGCGACCACGAGCTGATCACCTTCACCATCCGCCGAAAAGCTGGCAAGTCGGTCAGCAACGCGCAAGTCCTTGACTTCAGGAAAGCTGACTTTGACAAGCTCAGGAAGCTTGTCAGTGAGGCCCTAAGGGACCGTGACCACAGGGAGAGGGGAGTTCAAGAGGAGTGGTTGCTCCTCAAGGAAGCGATCCTCAATGCACAAACTAAGTCTATTCCATCTCAGAGGAAAGGCAGCAAGAGTGCATAGCAGCCCCCCTGGCTCTCCAGGGACCTAGCAGACCTCCTGAGGCTAAAAAGAAAGGCCTACAAAGGATGGAGGATGGGAGTCACCTCCAAGGAGGATTATTCTGCACTGGTCCGGTCCTGTAGGGAGCAGACTCTTGTACCAAATGGGTGGGAGACATCCAGAGCAGAAACAAACCTGATGTACTTACATCACTTCTATATCATCTGAAGATATTTTTTCTGATGCCCAGATGGTCAATTAGGTCTTAAGAAATAATGTTTGGTACCTCTGCGACCTGGTCTTGAGGTGATTCCCTTCCTTGTCTATTAGTTTGATTAAAAGAAAAGGAAGTGTTTCAAATAGATGTGGTGATAAACTACCACATGACTGCATGCCATGTAAGGTAAACGCTGTAGTCATTTGTTAGTATGTGTTGTAAATCCCTAGGGATCTTCCCATACCTATGCTTGGAAAGCACTCTAGATTGGTCACGTGACATCTTGACTAAGGCGTTACAGCTCTCAAAACTTAGGCACCTATGCTTTGATACAACCATTGAGTGACATTTAGGAGCCCGTGAAGAATGATTTAGAGAAGCAGGATGTGACTCATATGAATCAATGGAAAAGAGGGAAGTGCTCCTGAACTACAGACCAACCCTAAAATGTCCAGTCTCTTGATCTCCAGAGCCCCTAATTCTGCTTCTCATGAGTAACATTGCCATGCACCTTCTGCACAACACACTTGAGATTGGAGTCTTCCTTTAGGAAGTGTGAGACCTAGGTTCTGGGTACTTCTTTGCCTTCATGAAAGCAAATCGTTTACTCCCCTCCCCTGCAGACTGACCTTTGCACTAGTCTCTATAAGAGACTTGGGAGGTGGTATTCTTCACCCTTTTTTGTAGAAGAATCTAAGCTATCTTGCAGGCCAAGATTCAAGAGTCAGGGGCGAGAGGGCCAGAAAGGAAGTTAGAGCCTGAGTCTCTGAGAACTTTCTTTTAAACCACAGCTTGAGGTGCTGCTTTAGTGCAACAATGATAAAAGCAGAGGCCTGGGGTGTTATCCCTGTTTCCTGGCCCGCCTGTCTATTGTAATTAAATAGGCCCTGTAAAAGAACAGAAAACAGATTTGGGAGCAGCACTGACCCATCAACTCCTACCTCATAACTGCCATAAGCAATAGGCTATGCAGTCTTGATTCCTTCTCTGTGCCTTCTTTCTGGCCCAAGACACTTGTATTCTTTGCAGCAAATGCCTCAGGCCAGAAGGTGGATTGCAAAAGTGCTCCATTACCTTAGACAATAACCTGGTGATAACAGTGCTGTGGTCAGAGAAGGAGTTCGAGCCTGGAAATCTGAGATCCCATTTCCTGGATAACAGGATATGTCTCTTCTATGTTCCCCCTTAGTATTAGTCATAATTTAGACACTTGAAGAATCTGACCCTACACTTTAAAGGCATTCCATGTGTGTCCTTCTCTTCAGCATTTCTTCTTGACTGATTTAGGTGTCCCATTTTTTTGTCAGGCTTTTATAAATCCTGCTTTCCAGATCCCAATGGCAGATTCTTTTTCAGTTTACCCATCCATTTGGCGCTCATATGCATAAGTGCCATTGTTTCATAATTCATGCCCTTCTACCCCATGTAGAGTCTGTATTTGTAGTTGCTAGGTATACAGCGTAGGCTGCTGTCTGGCTGGGCAGAGATGTGGCTCTGCATACATAAGTGAATATAAGTCTTCAAACCAAGTGACTGCAAATGTGGGGATGGGGGGGTGCCCTCCCTGGATGCTATCTAACCTCAGATCTGAAATTTAGAGCACTGCAAGCCAAAATCAGAGAAATGCAGGGTGAAGCCTACCTTCTGTGACAGAGGACCTTGACCCTTAGTTTATTGCATTCTGGGCAAGAACCTTAACCACTAGGCTCTTGGGCTAAAAAATAGGAGGACTTTCCTTCTCACCTGGCATCAAAAACCCGGTAGGCAAGGCTTATTGCTAGGTACAGTCTGATGACTCATACTCTCCTTGGAACATGCCTATGCTTTTCCCAGCCTTCAGCACATGCTCAGGAGCACATGCCCATGTGAACATGCATTGCAAATGTATGAGAAGGGTGTAATGGGCACCTTAGGTGCTAAATCTTTCATAGGGGGGAGCACTGCTTTCAACAGCACTATTGTGGTATGAGACTGAAAAGATTAAGAGCACAAACCCAAAGACCAGAAAGAGTGAAACTCAAGCCGAGAGTCCCAGAGCTCATGAGGGGTGAGACAGAGTCCAATGGGCCCAGAGCCTACAAAGGGTGAGATGGGTTAAGGAGCCCAGATGGGAAAAGCTGGAGCAGCAGCCTGAGACCCTAGGGTCCTGAGACAGCAGACATTTGGTGGAGGGGTCCATCCAGAAAGCAGCAGGCCAAGGCCAGGGGGACACAGCCCAAAGAAAGACCTAAGACCTGAATCAAACCATGCCTTCTTGTCCATTCATAACACCAACGTATGACAGGAAAGACAACTGGCTTTGGACCTGTTTGAAAAAGGGTGGGCAAATATTTTGGCCTGTGTGCCACATAGGGAGATGTGCTGAGCTGTTGCAGGCTGGGTAAGCACCTTCACCCCTCTGCACAACCTCTCACCAAAGCTCCCTATGTAGAACGGGGCCTCAGGAAGGTGGGGAGCAATGTTCAGAAGTGGAACTGGTGTGTGAGGCTGGGGTCATGGGGAGGTGACAGCACAGGGCTGGGGCTGTGGCAGAACCATGACCTGCTCCCAGCATTGCCCTGTAATTGGTGCTGGTTGCACGGGCAGGAGTGTGCAGGGAGCAGATTGTGGCTCTGCCCCAGCCCTGGCCCCATGCTGTCACTGTGACAAGATCCTAGACCTGGTTCTGGACAAAGTTCCCTGCTTACCCCTGGTGCCGTCCTGTATGCCTGGCCACATGCCCTGCCTGCCTGACTCCAAGCCAGTCTCCAGGGAGACCGCAGGATTTCAGGGCAACAGTGTGAGGCTGAGACAGAGCCGTGTTCTGCTTGCAGAACTGGTGCCTGTCACAGGGGCATGTGGGGAGCAGATCACAGCTTTGGCTCAGCCCCAGCCCCATGCTGTCACCACCCAGCAATCCTGAGGCCTCCATGGGGACTGTCCAGGAGCCATGCAGGCAGGGTGCGAGGCTGGGAGGACAGGATGGGGTCTGAGGCAGGTGGAAAGCTGCATCTGGAACAATGTATTGGATCTTGGGTCAGTGACAGCATGAGGTTGGGGCTGAGGCAGAGCCACGATCTGCTCCCCAGATGCCCCTGCCCAGGGACCCAACACCCTTCACATGGCAGTGCAGAGACCAGACTGTAGCTCTGCTCCAGCCCTGGCTCCATGCTGTTGCCACCCAAAGACCCTGGGGTCTCCCTGGCCCTGCCTACCTGTCTCACTCTGGGACACTGCTGCCTGTCCACCTGTAGCCCCATCCCAGCCAGCTGGCCAAGTGCCCTACCTGCATGGGTCCTGTACCCAGCAATGGTAGCATGGTGAATAAGCAGTGGTGCCTGGGCAGTGGGCCCAGGTCCACTGGTGGCAGCAGCCAGAAGAAGCCACTGCCATGAGGGCTGCTGGAAAATGGAGTCTGGCCTCTACACCACCCCAGCCCTACTGTGAGCCTGGGGACAGTAGGAATGACCCTGTACCTAGGCCAAGCAGGACTGAGAGACCTGCTGCAAGCCAGACAGAATCCCTCAGAGGATGTGGCCCGCAGTCCATATTTTGCCCACTTGCATGTTATACCACTCCAGCTTTCCCTCCTGATGAAAACACACCCTTAAATTCCCTGGGGCATGTCTCTGTAAGAGGGAAAAACTGGGGAGATGTTCCAGGGGCTTCAGGAGCCTGATCCTGTTTGGGAATTCCTTGGGCATACAAGCGCTGGGAGATCATATTGCTCATTGTCCCACAGAATCAATGAGCAGGTCAGTGGGTGATATGTGTTTTCCCAATGAAGGGGATCAGCACAACTAGGACACCTCCTGGCACAGCTGATCTGCCTCATTTAGTAATGTCTGTCTTTAACCTAAGATAGGCTGGAGGAACAGGAGCAGAACATATATGCAGGAGACAGGTATTCAGGGATCAGATTGGGGGATAGAGAAGAACAAGTGTCTGTACTCATGAGAGAACATAGGTGGACACACATATAAAAAATTATGACAAACTACAGCAAAAGAAATATATTTAAGAAATGGAGATTGAAAACAAGTATGTCACCACAGCCTGTATCACAATGTACTGATGAATGCAAACACAGGGGCTGAATAAAGATGTACATATTCACAACTCTTTATGATAGTCCTTTATTTGTAAAATCTGTTACTATCTCCCTCCCTGCATACACAATTCCTATGACTGCTTTCAGCATCTTAAAAAAAGCTTCTGGGTGAGGCCTCCTGGGTGGGCTTCATAAGGAAGGAAGAGAGAAACACCCCAAAGATCTCAGAGTTAATTTCCATAAGTAGGAAAATCCTGGCTTTCTCTCCATACAGAGACATGCCCTGAAATTCCCTGGAATACATCTCCATAGGTTGGTACAGCCAGGCAGGCATTCCAGGGACTTGATGGGCCCAATCCTGTACCGCAATTCCTGGGCCCTCAGGACTGGGTCCTCAAACCTCCAGAGCACCTGCCCAAGGCAGCTGGAGAGCGAGGGAAGTCCCAAGCTTCCCATCCTCTTCCTTCACAGAGCAAACGGATGCTGGCCAATGAAAAACAGCACAACCTATTACTACCATTGTTGTGGCCAGTGACTTTGCCCATTTGTGGCATGACAATGATTATGTATGTCTGCTCCCCTGGCATTTGTGCAGCCATAAAAAAAATTAAGGGGGCAAGGGCAATGTCTGTTTCTATCCTTACAGTCTATGTTCCATTTTTCCCGTTTCCTCCTGTTAGCTCTTTTCTCATTCCTGGCCTTATCCACTCACCGCTTGAAGTCCCAACGTTATGCTGATTCCCTCATCTCCTTGCCAAGTCAAAGTCTCCCCGAGCCCCTTCTCTTAGGTTTTGTCATAATCATGCTAGCTTCACAGTGTAAAACACTCCATACTTCTAATCCCTCTACTTGGCTCCAGCTGCAGTCGTATTAGGACCACTGGGATTCAAACCCAAAGCAGCCCAGTCAGAGGCAAAGTACACAGCACCACCCAGCAACTGGTTAAACACAAGTCCCTGCCCAGCCTTGTCCCTCCCACGAGAATGGTGATGAGGGGTCAGGTAACCAGGAGAAATGTATGGGATTGTGAGCCTCTAGCAATTCCCAAAGTTGAAGAGTATATTGAACTATATTTTGGGGTCTCATACACTGAGTCTACCAGACCTCCATAAGGGGGTCTAATATACTCCTTTGTTTCCTATACAGGAGTTCAAAAGGGGATAAATCAGTTGAGGATTGGGGAACTTCCCAGATTGCAAACAATTTATAGGGCAAATATTTAACCCATTAGAAGGTTTCTGATGCTACAAACTTCCTTAACAGCTGCTTTTAAGTCAGATTTCACTTGGTCCATGAGCATTTGTCATGAACTCAAGCAGGAGTCAGGGCAGAGCTAGACTTTATATACCGAATCAGAGATGTTAACTGAAGTAATGAGACCACACGTCAGACAATCCAGTCTCTGGAAGGCTTCTTGTTCCACAATTTTGTGATCAAGTTTATTTTTAAATTTCTCTTGTTTAAGAACATCAAGGGGTAACTTATGTAATATATGATTCACAGTTGTCAAACTCTCGTGGAGGTAAGTAAAACATTTTTCATGAAAATCCAAGAAGGAAGTGATGGTGATGCTCTTTCCATATGAATTGTTTAGAGCACTCAGCTGATAAGGGTGGGGTTCCTCATGCAGAACACTACTGTCTTCTTTGTCCAATTCTGAAGCAGGGACAAAAACCCACATTTCCCACTTCTCTAAAGGACCTAGCTTCCAGATTATGGAGTATTTCAGGCTCAAGCTTTCACTGTCTGTCTTGTTGAATATGCTAATTTTGCATAAAAACAGATTCATTGGAATCACTCTTTCTCAAGTCAGTGCTCTAGCCACAAGATGGTACACTTATTCTCACTCCCCAGAAAAAAAAGGAAAAAGAAAAGCTGAACTATTTCATACACTCTTGGCTATGATAACTTCAGCAGCATTCATGCCTTCAATACATCTCTGCTCCTACAATGCCTTTACAAAAGGCTGTATTGAATATTGTCATGGCACTATAGAGAAATATAGAATCAAAGAAAATGAAGGTTGGAAGAGACCCCAGGAGGTCATCTAGTCCAACACCCTGATCAATGCAGGACCATCCCCAGCTAGATCATCCCGGCCAAAGCTTTATCTAGTTAGATTTTGAAAACATCCAAGGATGGAGATTCCACCACCTCTCTGGGTAACCGTTTCCAGTGTTTTACTACCCCCCTAGTGAGAAAATTCTTCCTAATATCTAACCTAAACTTCCAGTGCTGAAACTTGAGATTGTTGCTACTTGTTGTTCTGTCATCTGCCACCACTGAGAACAGTCCAGCTTGATCCTCTTTTGAACCCCACTTCAGGGAGTTGACAGCTGCTATTAAATCCTCTCAGTCTCCTCTTCCCTATAATAAATAAGCCTAGTTCCCTCAGGCTTTCCTCATAGTTATAAGTCATGTCCCCCAGCCCCCTCACAGTTTTTGCTGCCTTCTGCTGAACACACTCTAATTTATCCACATTCCTTTTGTAGTGGGGGGAGGGGGGGGGCAAAAACTGAACACAATACTCCAGATGTGGCCTAACCAGTGCTGAATAGAGGGGGATAATCACTTCCCTTCACCTCCTAGCTACACTCCTACTGATGCAGCCCAGTATTCCATTAGCTTTCTTGGCAACAAGGGTACACTGCTGGTTCATATTCAGCTTATTGTCAACTGTAAACCCCAGGTCCTTTCCTGTAGAGCTGCTGTCCAACTAGTCATCCCCCAGCCTCTACTGGTTCATAAGATGGTTCTGTCCTAATTGCAAGAGTTTGTACTTGACTTTGTTGAACCTCATGAGATTTATTTTGGCTCAATCTTCCAATTTGTCTAAGTCAATCTGAATCCTAGTTCTACCTTCCAGCATATCTACTATTCCCCACATCTTGATGTCATCTGCAAACTTCCTGAGGGTGCACTCCATCCCATCTTCCAGGTCACTGAAGAAGACACAGAACAAAACTGGCCCCAGGACTGACCCCTGGGGCACTTCACTAGATACTGACTGCTAACTAGACAATGAGTCATTGATTACTAATCTTTTGGGTTGATTACTACCCTCTGAGGTAGTAATTACTACCCACTTGGGTTGGTTACTACCCTCTGATTACTATCCTCTGAAGTGGGCAGTTTTCTATCCACCTTACAGTCCATTCATGCAGTCCATACTTCCTTAGCTTGCCTGGGAGAATGTTGTGGGAGACTGTATCAAAGCCTTACTAAAATCAAGGTCACCGCATCCACTGGTCTCCCCATGTCCACAGACCCAGTCACCTCATCATAGAAGGCAATCGGGTTGGCCAGGTGTGACTTGTCCCTGGCAAATTCATGCTGGCTGTTCTGAATCTTTTTTTTTTCTTCTCCAAGTGGTTACAAATGAATTCCTTGAGAATCTGCTCCATGATTTTTCCAGGGACTGAGGTGAAGCTGACTGGTCTGTAGTTCCTTAGACCCTCCTTTTCCCGTTTTTTAAATATGGTACTACATTTGCCCTTTTCCAATCATCTAGGTCCTCGCCCGATCACCAGGAGTTTTCAAAGATGATGGTGAATGGCTCTGTAATCTCATCAGCCACCACCCTCAGCACCCTCGGATGCATCCCATCTGGTCCCATGGACTTGTATATGTCCAGCTTTTCTAAATAGTCTGTAACCTGTTCTTTCACCAATGAGGTCTGCTCACCTCCTCCCAAAACTGTGTTGCATGGTGCAGTAGTCTGGGATCTGACCTTGCCTGTGAAGACTGAGGCGAAGAAGGCATTGTGCACTTCAGCCTTTTCTGCATCCTCTGTCACAAGGCTGCCTCCCCAACGCAGTAAGGGACCCGCACTTTCCCTGATCCTCCTTTTCTTACTGACATACTTGTAGAAACTGTTCCTGTTCCCCTTCACATCCTTTGCTAGCTGCAACTCCAATTGTGTTTTGCCCTTCTTGGCTTCATCCCTGCATGGCCAAGCAGTGTTCTTATATTCTTTTCTAGTTATTTGTCCAAGATTTCAGTTCTTATAAGCTTCCTTTTTGTGATTTCTGTACTAAAGAGTACCCTGCTAAGCCAAGCTGGTCTTCTGCAATACTTGCTAGTCTTCCTGCACATCAAGATGGTTTGTTCCTGCACTCTCAGTAAGGCTTCTTTGAAGTACAGCCAGCTTTCCTGGACTCCTCTCCCTCTCAGACTGGCTTCCCAGAGGATCCTGCCCATGAGTTCCCTGAGTGAGCCAAGGTCTTCTTTTTTGAAGTCCAGGACCCTTACTCTGCTGCTCTCCATCCTTCCTTTCCTCAGGATCCTGCACTATCATTTCATGGTTACAGTTGCCCAAGTTGTCTACTAGTATATTTCCCACCAATTATTCCATTTGTGAGTAGCAACTCAAAAAGAACCCTAGTTGGCCCTAGTTGGCCGCTCCATCACATGCACGAGAAAGTTGTCCCAAACACTTGTCTCAAAAAACTTTCTGGATTGCCTGTTCATTGCAGTATTGCCTTCCCAGCAGATGTCAGCGTGGTTGAAGTCCCCCATGACAACCAAGGCCTGTGATCAGGAAATTTCTGCTAGCTGTTTGAACAAGGCCTCATCCACTGCTTCTTCCTGGTGTGGTGCTCTTTAGCAGACACCCACTACAACATCATCCTTGTTGCTCTCCCATCTAACCTTAACCCAAAGATTTTCAATGGGTCTATATCCAGTTTCATACCAGAGCTCTGAGAAATCATATGACTCTTTTACATAAAGTGCAAATCCTCATCTTCTTCTCCCCTATCTGTCTTTCCTGAACAGTTTGTACCCATCCATGTCAGTGCTCCACTCATGCGAGCTCCCATCAAGGCTCTGTTATTCCAATCACATCATAGTTCCAGGACTATGTAAGGATTTCCAATTCTTCCAGCTTGCTTCCCAGGCTCTGTACATTTATGTAACAAGTGAACAATTTCAGTTGTGAACTGCCATTCTTATGCACAAACATTCCTATGCTTAAAGGAGAATTTAATTGCTTGATGGACTAAAAGCCTGTGTCAATTAGTTACATAACATCAGAATATTTTAATCTCTAGTTCCCATTAGCCTATTGATATTACCACATATTAAAATACATTTACATGCTTTGAATTTTCCCCAATGTATTCCCCAGAGCTGCCTTTACCTCCTTGTTTCTCAGGCTATAGATAATAGGATTTAACATGGGAGTTAAGATATTGTACTGGATGGAGAAGAGTCTGTCAAGAACAACCGAAGAGGCTGAACTTGGTCTCAGATATCGAAACAAACCAGCCCCATAATACAGAACAACCACAGTGAGGTGCGAGCTACAGGTAGAGAAGGTTTTACTCCGACCCTCAGCAGACCGCATCCTCAAGATGGTGGAGATGATGCAGATGTAAGAGACCAGAGTGACAGAGAATGAGACCAAACTTACAATCATAACTGAAGTGAGAAATGTAATTTTACTGACAAATGTCTCTGAGCAGGACAGTTCTAGTAGAGATGGGAGCTCACAACTGAAATTATTCACTTCCTTGGGCCCACAGAAATGTAAATGTAACACAGGACCAGTGTTTGTCAGTGCATGAATGATACTGATCAGCCATACACCACACACTAGTCTTATGCGGACTTGCTTATTCATGGTTCCCCCATAATGCAGTGGGTCACAGATAGCAGCGTATCGATCATAGGCCATTGCTGATAGCATGAAAATTTCTGAACAGGACAACAGGAGAATTAAGCTCATCTGGAAAATGCAGCCAGGGAAATAAATTGTTTTCCTATCCACCATGAAGTTGTGCAGCATCTCTGGGACTGTAACTGAAGAATAGCAGATATCCAGAAAGGATAAATGGAATAGGAAAAAATACATAGGGGTGTGGAGGTGAGAATCTGCTCTTGTCACCACCATGATAGCCCCATTCCCCATGACGGTTAGAAGGTATATTAGTAGAAACACCACAAACAGGAAAGGCTGGAGCTGTGGGTCATTGGAAAGACCTGACAGAACAAAATAGCTGACAGTCGTTAGGTTCCCCATGGCCATTTGTTCACCAAACCTTGGACCTACAAGAAGAAGTGAATGAATTAATGAAACAATAAAATAATTTCTATGAACACAGTGGACATGGTTTATGGGTAAAGAGATCTGTATATAAACAACATTGTCATTATGTTTAAACTTCTGTGTTTCCAAATACTTTTCAATGAAAAAAAAAAATTTTTGATGAGAAGACTATAAATATTGAAAATAAAATTGACTTCTGAAACTGCTGGGTTTATTCTTCTCTTTGATTTATTTCTTAAGCTTCTCTGTACCAAATAAAATCCATCTCCTACTTCGCATCTGATGATGGCAGGGCATAGAATTTAAGGAAATGCCGTGTATTCTCAAAGATATAACTAAATAGCTGGAAGGGGAAAATGTGAAATAGATTGAAGGATGGGGAAAAAGGAAGATTATTAGGTTCTTTTTGTTTTGTTTTGGAGTTGTTGTTAGGTTGGGCTTCTTTTTTTGGGGGGGGGGGTATAGCTAGAAGCAGTGCATCACTAAAAAGCTAAAACCAAAACAATAATGGTATTTTAGTGACAAAACCATTACATGGTATATTTTCAGTATTTTGCAGAACACAGCTCCAGAGCATCTAGGCACTAGCTAATTCAGTAGGTAAATTAAGTCACAGTTTAGAGATTAAGTGGCCACTAATTCATTAATATGGGCATTGCAAATGAATGGCAGGCTTCTATCCTCCATAGTCACAGAGAAAAGCAACTCATTCCAGTTGTTTGCAAAGTCTTCTAATAATGAAACAACTTCCAGTAATCTGCACCTTCAGACAAGCACATTCCCTGACAGAGCTGCCTCTTGAAGAACTTAGTTTCTCCTTGGAGTACCTGAAAAAGTCCTATAATAGTGTCTGCAGCAGAAGTGACCTCTAAGCTCAAGGTCTGTGAATCCAAATCCATTTTATTTTAACTGATCTAAGAATATGTATATGCTCAAATGTAGTTTCATAAGTGGCATTTTTAGCATTAATGCATATTTGAGATTCTAATTCCCCTTGCAGGAAAGAAGATTACCCAGCTAGGCATATCACTGTGTAGCAGTTACTGAAAACAGAGAAAAATTGGCATCAAGAAAACTGTTTTATTCTGGAGGAGAAGGGTTTTCTCACCCAGTAGCTGACCAGCTGAATTATTAGGACATAGTTTTAGGGGATAGAGAGATTAATTTATTGTCCCTGTCATGTAGGCAGGATTTGAGAAAATCACAATTTTCTTGAACCTGGTCATCGGGCAGCCAACAAGGAAAAATGTGTGGTGCCCCAACAGGAAGGAGCTAGAAAGAGGGTGGATTAGTGAGATGGAGACAGCTGGTTTTCTGCTCCTATTCCCATCACCCAGTGAACAAAAGCTGAGAGGCATGCACAGGACATTCTTATAACAGACATTTGAATCTGAAATGCTTTTTTGTGGCTGATTTGACAGAGGCAGAGGCAGAGGTTACACATATTCCCTGCTTCCCTGTTTGGTTTTAGTCTCTTTTTTGGGGAGTGTGAATGTCAGGTTTATTTTACCATAATGGCTCCTTTATTTTCAAATATATAGTGCTAGATTCCATGAAAGCAGTATTCATTGTACACTAGACTTCAGTGATTTTTCTTGAACTAAACACAACATGAATCTGTCCCCGATCAGTCTCTGCTTCTGTGTAACTTCATGGAAAGTAAAAAACAAAAACAAAACTCCCTCAATAAGCACCTCATTTTTTTTTTTGGTCCTTCTGAAAATCACAGTTTTTAAGCCACTGGAGAGGAGGCTGGAGACACTGAACTCCCAATGACTACATTTACAATATTGTTTCAAAAGGAGTATCACACATTACATAGAATACAATAGGAGAAACTCACCTAATAGCGGAAGTAAGTTTCCAGGAAATATGAGATATTAATGGTTCCTGCTTCATTCTCCTATAATTAATGGTTCCTGCTTCATCATCTTATAAGAATGAAAGAAAGAAAGGAGAGAGAGAGAATAGGTACATACATCTCAGATCTAAATTATTTTAAATAGGGTAACAGACTGTTGGTATGCTGAACAAGAGAATCTTCTACCAAATGGGTGGGAGACATCCCAAGCAGAAATAAATTGGATGTACTTACATCATTTCTATATCAACAGCTGCATTTTTTTCTGATGCCCAAATGACCAATTAGTTCTTAAGAAAGCATATTTACTCCCTTTGGGACCTGGTCTAGAGGCAATTCCCTTCCCTGCCTAAAAGTTTCATTAAATGAATAGGAACTGTTCCAAATTGGCGTGATAGTAAATCTACCACAAAAACTAGTTTGGTTAGGGAGAAAAGAACTGTCCCCACATCTCAAGAGAGTTTCAGGATTGGGCTTTTCTCTCTTCTTACCACAATTGGCCTGCAAATATGGTATTGCACTTCACAGTACTGTGGTGAATCATTCTGTGCCTGCTCCTTTCATGCTACCTCCTGGATCAGGTGCTGTGTAACCACCTTAGTGTGGTGCTGCACACACCAACGCTGGCCATAAAATGTATGAGCTGAGACACATATTATTCAATATCTTTAGACTGATCTATCTTTAGATAGATAGTACGGGTGTGCAAAATGGGCCCTATTCGATTCGGATTCAAATTCAACCCAAATCAAGGACAGTGATTCAATTCATTGATTCGGATCAGTGTCCCTGATTTGATTCGGCTGAATCTGAAGATTCAATGCTCAGTCAGAGAATCAGTGATTTGGACACAGATGCAGCTTTAAATGTTTTTTCTACATACCTTCAGGTACCAGCGCGGCTTGTGAATGCTGAGATGCTGGGGCACATGGAGCATCCCTCAGGAGTGCAGGGGGGCCCTCCATGTGCTTGATCAGCCATGGGGGGACACTGGGTCCCCCCCCCAGACCCAGGAGGCACCAGTCATCGAGCTGGGGGTATGTGCAGGGGACCCCCCCTGTGCACTTCTGGTCCACTTCTGGGTCTGCTGCTGAGCATGCTGGGGAGGCCCCTGCGCTCTTGTGGGACATGCCATGTGCCCCAGCATCACAGAATTCAAGAGCTACCTGCTACCTAGACGTATGTAGAAAAAATATTTAAAGCTGGGTCTATGTCTGAATTGCTGAACCTTTCTGAATCTCTGTGAATCAATTTGGAGTCTTCTGATTAGATTCGGAGAAATTAAAGGGTCCTCTGATTCAATTTGGATTTGGAGATTTGGACATTGAATCGGGCTGCATCTCCACTGAATCGAATCAGGGACTAAAGCTTTGCACAGCCCTAATAGATAGTATTATCTTCCAATGAGTCCTTTACCTTGCCAAGCTGATTTCTGTCTAGCAAGACCATTTCCCTTTTTTGTTGGACGCTCATTTCCAATAATCACTATCAATAATCCAAGAAGGAATTATTACAGATCACCTGCAGTGAAGTGACATGGCATTTTAGGACTTTTGTCATAGCAGATAAAAAACTGTAACAATTTGGTAGTGTGTGTCATAGTTCTTTGGGTCTATTGCCTAATTCTGATTTTTGTGGGTGACATTGCCATGCACAAGAGGCTTCAGCTTGGAGCCCATTGTGACCTTCTGCACAATAAGCTTTAGCTTGAGGTCTTCCTTCAGGACTGGTGAGACCTGAGTCCTTCTTCATTTTATGAAATCAAATCCTCTGCATTCCATACCTGAAGACTGACCTTTCCACTAGGCTCTATAATAGACTTGGAAGGTGTCACACTTCACTTTTTCTGTAGAATGAGATGGCCTATTTTGAAAAAAGGAAGGAGCCTGAGCCTGTGACGCCTTTCCTTTAAACCACAGATGGAGGTGCTGCATATTCAAAACCAAAAAGGGGATGCCTGGGTTTTCCTCCCCGCTTGCTATTCTATTATAATTAAATAGGTCCTGGATAAGAAGAGAAAACAGACTTGTGAGCAAGAGTGACCCAACGATTCCTTCCTTCCAGCTGAGTGCCATAAGCACCAGCCTATATAGTCTTCAACGCTCCTGTGTGCTCTCCTTCTAGCCCAAGACTCATATTCTTTGCAGCAAATGCCTCCAGCCAGTGAGAGCAGTGTAAGTGTGTTCCACCACTTTAGCCAGTAATCCGTTGGTAATAATACAATGGTCATAAAAGGGGTTTGATTCCCTTCATGTTGAAGAGAAACTGAAAATCACAGATCCCATTTCCTGGGTGATAGGGCATGTCTCTTCTTATCCCACTTAATATTAGTGGTAGTTTAGGCACTTAAAGAATCTGGCCCCACACCTAAAGGACAATCCATATATGCCATTATCTTCAGAATTTGCTATTGGCTATTTTAGATGACTGATTCAGTATCTGGATTTTGTGAATCCTGTTTTAAAAAATTTAAGGGGATAAAGGCAATCTTTATTTCTATTCTTATAGTCTGTGTTTTATTTTTGTCTTTTGTCCTCCCTGTAGCTCCTTTGCTTAGTCTTGCCCTTCTCTACTCACCTCTTAAGACCCTGACACCACATTGACTTCCTTATCTCCTTCCCAAGTCAGAGTCTTCCCATCCCCATCTCTTAGGTCTTATCCCAATCTTCCCAGAGCTCCACAGCATATTCATTCTCTAATTCAGTTCACAAGAATTGGCTCCAGCTCCAGTCTGTGAAGGTCATTGGGATTCAAACCTAAAGCAGCCAAGTCAGCAGCTAGAGGCAAACTCCACAGCATCACCAGGCAGCTGCTCTGACACAAATCAGTGCCCAACCTGCTGTCTCCTGTGAGGACAGTGATGAGGAGTCAGATGACCAGGAGAAACCTATGGGAAATGCGGGTCCCTGACACGGGGCTATAAAACTTCCTGTGGGATTTGTCCCATCAACAGCACTCTTGTTTGTGATTCTTGGACCTCTGCCTTGCTCCTGTCTGATCCCAGACTTGCCACAGTCACTGTCGCAGCTTTGTTTGGACCTATGAGTTCTCATCTACAATCTTCCCTGACCATGCTTCTGCCTCACCCCTTATCCTGCTGTCTCAGACTGCAATAGATATCTCTTGTGACCCCAGCCTGCCTACGGTAACTCACAACATCACAGCCCATGGCTGGATGAATTCTGACGGGGCCCCAGAATTTACCCAAACCTCACTCCAGTCTCTTTCTCAATTCCCCCACATTGCCCAGGCTTCTCAGTCCCTCCCTGTATCCTAGACCCCTCGTTGCCTTCTACTCTTCTCCTCTCATTCTCCTATCAGCTCCATGGTCTATTCTGCCCATTTCACCTGCCTCACCCCTTACACCCCTAGTAGGGATCACTTAAAACCAGAATTCTTTACAAAGTTTGAGCTACTCCCTGTGCAGGGGACCTTGTGTTATCTGGATAACATGGCACACACCTGAGCTGTTCTCCCTACTGTGTCTTTCCATCTTCCCAAACCTAAAAGCTGGTCACCTAGGTTTTTCTTGGAAAGTCCTTTCCTTATGGGAACTGAGAGAAACATCATTTTCACATTTCCTTTTTTCTTCAATAATGGAACCAAAAAGTCCTGTAGGATTAAATTCCATTTCATCTTTGAAGCACCTAGGTTGTATTCAAGGCATATAAGTTCAACCATTCTAGCCACGGTGCATTCCTGAAAAAAATACTAATGTGAAGGGGAGAGTAATACAAAAGATAGGTAGGTTATATTCCTTCCTGAAGCTTTGTATAACTTAATGTTAAAACTAAGATGAAATTGTTGTATATAAATTGACCAATTCATAATTTTTGAGAGATTCAAGTAGGGTAGAAAAGGATTGCCTATAAGTAGCTAAGAGGTGAAATAGAATTTGGGGCTTAGTAACGCAAGACTGTTTAGGGACTTCCTGATGATGATACATCTCTGACTTCTGATGTTATTTATTTTTAAAAGAAAGTGTTTACTGTCATGGAGTACACCCATACAGTAATTAAGCTAGGGAACCTTTTCAACTGTAAAAAAGACAGACCGGGTTTGTCTACAAGTGTGTTTATGCTGGCTTAAATTTACTGCACAGTAATTTACTGCACAGTAAATTGGAATAGGCTGGCATCTACACATGTAGGCATTAAAGCGTATTAACACTGCATGTGGGCTGATTTGGGACTAAAGCTAGTCCCAAGTTAGTCACACACACAGTGTTACTACATGTGAGTTACTATGCAGTAACTAATCAGACTTAAATTTGTAACCTGCATGTTGTAGGTATCAAATTTACGCTTAAGTCACCGTAAATCAACATATTTATTGCACAGTACAGGGGTGCACATGTAGATGTACACCCATATTGCACAGTAGTTTTGGTTACTGTGCAGTAAATGTGCACATGTAGACATGCACACTGAGGCATTGACGGTTTTTCAAGTCCTCCACCATTTCAGGAGATTTATGTGATCTATCCAAGTTCCATAATACCTCTCTACTAGGTAAACTTTGTAATTCACCTCCCCAACTCATCTCATCACCCCATAGGACCCCTGACATATGGCTAACAACATACTTCCACTGAGAAGATATAACAGGACCTGATCCCCTAGAGGATATACCTAAAGTTGGGCATTCCCATACCGTTGCTTCTGAGTGTATTGCATGATGTAGAGATTCTCCTGGTTAAATGTTCCTACAAGATCCAGTCATTCCCAAAATTAGAGAACATACTGTACTATATTTCAGGGTTTCAGTTCCTGTGTTTGCCTCGACCCCTGATGGAGGTCTAATATACTCTGCATTTGCTTCCCATAAAGGAGGTCACAAGGGGATAAGTCATAGGTTTGGGGAACCTACCAAATCCTAAACTGAAAATAGGGCAAAAGTGTATCCCATTTGCAGAGTTCTGCTGCCACAAAATTCTTTAACATCCCCTTCAATGTCTGATTTTATGTGCTTCATAAGAATCTGCCATGCAAGACCCATACACGATAATGTTTTCAACAGGTAACGGGACATGATATTTACATCCTCTAGGGAGTTGGCAAGGCATAGGAGCTATACTGAGCATAATGGTGATGCATAGAAATGAACCTAAGGCTGCCTATACATGTGATCTGGAGTTGGGGGGTGCATTTTAATTACAGCGGTTCCTGGACAGCCACTCTATTTAAAATGGTTCCCCATCATGTGTATTGAGCCCATGTGCATTTCAAAATGTCTGTAGGATACTATACATAAAGCTCATTCAATGACATTTGGATAAAGCACCCCCATAGCCACATTGAAATGAGTAGGGAAGTAATACACATGACAGTGAGGTGACATCTTCATTAATGATGTGGACACTGGAGTCAGAAGCGGACTGGCCAAGTTCACCGATGACACCAAACTTTGGGGCAAAGCATCCACACCAGAAGACAGGCAGGTCATCCAGGCTGACCTGGACAGGCTCAGCAAGTGGGCGGGCGAGAATCTGATGGTGTTCAACGCCGATAAATGCAAGGTTCTCCACCTTGGGAAAAAAAACCCTCAGCATCCTTATAGGCTCGGCAGTGCTATGTTGGCTAGCACTATGGAAGAAAGAGACTTGGGGGTCATCATTGACCACAAGATGAACATGAGCCTGCAATGCAATGCGGCGGCTAGTAAAGCGACCAAAACGCTGGCTTGCATCCATAGATGCTTCTCAAGCAAATCCCGAGACGTCATTCTCCCCCTATACTCGGCCTTAGTGAGACCGCAGCTGGAGTACTGTGTCCAGTTTTGGGCTCCACAATTCAAAAAGGATGTGGAGAAGCTTGAGGGAGTCCAGAGAAGAGCCACGCGCATGATCAGAGGTCAGGGAAACAGACCCTACGATGACAGGCTGAGAGCCCTGGGGCTCTTTAGCCTGAAAAAGCGCAGGCTCAGGGGTGATCTGATGGCCACCTACGAGTTTATCAGGGGTGACCACCAGCATCTGGGGGAACGTTTGTTCACCAGAGCACCCCAAGGGATGACGAGGTCGAATGGTCACAAACTACTTCAAGATCGTTTCAGGTTGGACATAAGGAAGAATTTCTTTACTGTCCGAGCCCCCAAGGTCTGGAACAGCCTGCCACCGGAGGTGGTTCAAGTGCCTTCATTGAACACCTTCAAGATGAAACTGGATGCTTATCTTGCTGGGATCCTATGACCCCAGCTGACTTCCTGCCCTTTGGGCAGGGGGCTGGACTCGATGATCTTCCGAGGTCCCTTCCAGCCCTGATGTCTATGAAATCTATGAAATCTATGACTGTGGATCGTTCTAATTACAACATGGAGCAGACTCAGTTCATTCAGTTTGACTCAATTCATTCATGTCAAATACATTCACATACACATAATTTTCAACAATTTAAAAAGAATGCAAATGGAATGTCTATAGTGACCGCAAAACACCAATTTAGCCACTTAAGGCAATTATGTGCATGATTTAAATGGCTACATCAGCTAATAGGATGTCACCCATAGTGAACACATGACTTGGCAATGGTATAAGTCAGGGACTTGCCAACTTTTTTTAATAAGTGTATCCCCAGCATCCCCCTTTTTAATAAGTGTAGCCTGGGGGTGGGGGGGGGGGGGGGGGGGAGGTGCAGCTGGATGAGGAGTGGGGCTTGTGTGGCTAGCTGCTGGGCATGGAGCGGGGGGCAGGGAGCAGTGAGAGGTAGAGCAGCAGCAGCACTGTGTTTGTGTGGCCCACAGAAGGGCACTGCTGCTCTTGCCCCTCCTCAGCCCTGCTCCTGTGAGGCAGCAGTGCAGGGTGGCAGTGCTCCATCCCCACCCACCACTGCATACCCCCTGGGACCTTTAAAGATACCCCTGGGGGTACACACACCTCTGGTTGACAACCCCTGGTCTAAATCAATGGTTGGATGTGGACACAAGGCCCTTGTGAAAAGTAACAGGAAAGGAAGTTTATCTCCATGTCCTTTATGGATAAGCCCAGTAAAGGGTGGCTGTCTTTATTTTTGATGTGAGATGAACTGATACAGTGCATAAATACCTTAACAAACATAACATGCCAGGCACCAAATGTCTGTGTAACTTAATAGGCAGACACAAAGCAACAATCTATGTGTGTAAAAAGAAACCAAACACATTCAAATGAAATAAACCTTGATCTTTAACACTGAAGATAATTGACACTGAAGCTAACATCTAATAGAAAACTTGGGCATGAGTTGATGTCCTTCTTATCATATTGGAGTAACTTTCTGGAAGAAATGTTTGTTTTCCACTTTAAAATATCCTACAGTCTAATAGATTCCATGGCAAGAATCATCCACTTGAATCCCTCAACAAGGAATAGGGTACCTAACTATAATATCACAACGGCCATCATGTTCAGGCAGAAGCCACCTTAGCTACCCTTCAAAAAATGTGAGAAAAAAATCATCAAAGATTAAGGCTAACGATTCTCAATGAAAGACTCAATCAGTCATGTTTAGTTTGCAGTTAGACAGAAGTCAGGGAAGAGGTAGACTCTTGGAGACTGAATCAGAGATGTGAATTGAAGTAATAGGCTGGATTGTGTTAAGTGTGGTCCTGTGGAAGGTTTCTTGTTTTACAATTCAGTGTTCAAGTTGATTTAAAAAAAAAAATATTGTTTAAGAACAACAAGTGGCACTTGCCCTAATATGTGACTCACAGCTATCAACCCCTCCAAGAGCTAGGACAATCATCTTTAATGAGGATCCAAAAGAGGAAGTGATAGTGAGCCCAGTCCATACCAAAGGTGTTGGGGTTAGAGAGCTCCCCTGAGAAGGGGGCAGGGTTAGGGTCCATCAGGCATCACCCTGTCTTCATGTCCAATTTGAAACAGGGAACGAAACCTACTTTTCCCATCTCATTGTTGAGGAATTTAGGCTCCAGATTATTGTGCATTTCAGGGTGAAACTGTCTTTCTCTCTTTGAATATGCTTGTTCAGCATACAAACAGATGCACTGGAATTAGCCTTTCTCAAGTCAATACTATAACCACAAGACTCATTCTAACTACTCACAACAACCACAGGAAAAGAACTATTTCATAAGTCTAGGCTAGAGATTATTTCATCAGTTTGCATGCCCCTTGTGCATCTTTACTCCTACAGTCCTTTACAACAGGTTGGATTCAAGATGGCCATGATAGTACAGAAATTCTTATGGTTAAGGGAGACCTTAATTGTTGATAAATGAAATGTCCATTCCAACCAGTTACAACGCATCAGAATATCTTAAGATACAGTTCTCATTAGTCTATTAGTATTCCCAAATGTTGAAATACATTCACATGCTTTTAATTTTTCCCAATATATTCCCCAGAGCTGCCTTTACCTCCTTGTTTCTCAGGCTGTAGATGATAGGATTTAACATGGGAGTTAAGATACTGTACTGGATGGAGAAGACTCTGTCAAGAGCCACAGAAGAGGCAGAATGGGGTCTCAGATATCGAAACAAACCAGCTCCATAATACAGAACAACTACAGTAAGGTGGGAGCTGCAGGTGGAGAAGGTTTTACTCCGACCCTCAGCAGAGCTCATCTTTAGGATGTTGGAGATGATCCAAATATAAGAGACCAGGATGATAGACAATGAGACCAAACTGACAAGCACAGCTGAAGTGAGAAATGTGATTTTACTGATGAAGGTCTCTGTGCAGGACAGTTCTAGTAGAGATGGAAACTCACAGCTAAAAGTGTTTACTTCTTTGGGCCCACAGAAATGTAAATGTAACACAGGAACAGTGTTTGTTATTGCATGAAATATACTGATCAGCCATGCACCCCCCACCAGACTAATACAGACTTGCTTATTTATGGTCCTCCCATAATGCAGTGGGTCACAGATGTCCGCATATCGATCATAGGCCATTGCTGATAGCATGAGCATCTCTGTACTGGACACAAGAATTATTAAGCTAATCTGGGCAATGCAGCCAGGAACAGAAATGGTTTTCTTCTCTACCAAGAAATTCTGCAGCATCTTTGGGACTGTGACTGAAGAATAGCATATATCCAGGAATGATAAATGGAATAGGAAAAAATACATGGGGGTGTCAAGGTGATGATCAGCTCTTACCACCACCATGATGGCCCCATTCCCCATGACAGTTAGTAGGTATATAAGTAGGAACAGCAGAAAAAGGAAAGGCTGGAGCTGTGGGTCATTGGAAACACCTGACAGAACAAAATAGCTGACAGTTGTTTGGTTCCCCATGGCCATTTGTTCACCAAAACTTTGACCTAGAAGAAGAAATGAATGAATACATAAATAAATGAGTTAATCATAAAAGGAGAATTTCACTTTGTTCATGGTAATTTTTTAAGTGGATCTATATATAGACAACTTTGTCATTCTGTTTAACCCTCTGTGTTTCCAAGCATCTTTCAATGAAAAATTGTTTTTTGATGAAAAGATTATCAGTACTCGGGGGGAAAAAATAGGTTTCTCAAAACTGGGTTTGTTTTTTCTTTATTTCGTAAACAACTTTTTTTTTAACTCGGGGATGTCCAGGGTGCTGACCTGACCATAGTAGCCTGACACAGTTGCCCAGAGAGCTGTGTTAAGGTACCTAAAGCATCAATGATACACATGTAGATATTAGCCTGAAAACTGCTTACTGTGCAGCAACTTCCTGTGTAGTAAATGCATGTGTACACACCCCCTTGGAGAATTTCACAGGACACATCTTCAGAGTATCTAAACCATACCTGTTTCAGTAGATAATTTTAGTCAAAGTTTTGAGATTAAGTAGCCACTATTTCATTAATATTGGCCTTGCAAATTAATGGACTATTTCTATCCACTACAGTTTTACAGCATTTAAAAATATCTTTCCATCTTTTCACAAACTCTTCCTATATTTAAAAAAAACAAAAAAACCCCCAAACACTTCCAATGATTTTCACATTCCACCAAGTACATTTCCTAACAGAGCTACCTCTTGCAGGACTTAATTTCCCCCTGGACTACCCAAAGACATCTGATTACAGCCTCTACATGACAAGTGAGCACCAAATTTTAATCTGAATATGAAGATGAAAGTCAATTTCAGTTTAACTTCTCTAAGAATTGCTTCTATGTCCAAATGTATCTGTATAAATGTCACTTTTAAAATTCCCCTGGCAGGCAAGATAGGGTTTTCCAGGTAGGTGCATCACTGCATAGCAGTTACCAACAGCTTAATCATAGAGGGGGAAAAAAAACCTGATATCAAGCAAATAGTTGGGGTTTTCCTACATCGGGAACACAATTGCTGAATCATTATGAGACTAGTCTAGGGGGTGGAGGGACCAATATTTTTGTCCCTGTTGTGGAGGTGGATTTTGAAACAAGCACCCTTGTTTTGAAGCTGGTTCATTTAGGCATAAAAGAAGGAAAATCTTTTGTCCCAGGATGGTAGGGAGCCTGAAAGATAATGGATCACTGAAATGGATACAGCTGTAAAAGAGAGAGGCATCTGGGTTTCTGCTCCTATTCCCATCATCCAATGGTGCAAAAAATGAGAGGCATGTACAGGACAGTTTTAGTCGCACATATTTGACTCTGAAATGCTTTTCTCTGACTAAGTAGACAGAGCTAGAAGCTATTCACCTTTCCAGCTTGCCTTTCCTCACTTTGTTCTTTTTGGGGGAGTGTGAATATTAGGTTGATTTTACCGTATTGAATCCTTTATTTTCAAGTCTGAAACAGTACAAATTGCTGGACTCTGTAGAAGAAGTATCCACTGTATCCTAGACTTCAGTGATTTTCTTGAATGAAACATGAAATTAATCACTCCCTGATCAGTCTCTGCTGCTCTCTGGTATGGCAAGATTCTCCCAGAAGTATGGCAATCTTGCAATATCTTTTTTTCAACCAGTCATAATATCTGGAGAGGTGTTGGATGACATTTTGGTCATCAAGTAACCTGTATAAGGGCACTTGATACCTGGATGTATTTCCAACAGCTCTCACAACTCATAACCCAATCATAGATATCACAAAAAAGCCTTGCTTCTCAGATATTTCCTGGACCATCTCTGCTGCAAAACACTCCACTCCTACTTCATGATCCTCCTGGAGGTTGAAAGTCCTTTTATGTGTAGGCGAAATTAAAATCTATCTCTACCACTGTTGGCCACAGTGAAGGGTTCCTTTTTTCACTGAATAGTCTAAAACAGTGTGGATACACTTATTGCACATCAGAGTAGACATTAATCATCTTAACATCCTATAAACAGACATAGCTTGCATATAAACGCATCAATGGAACTTCCAGAAAACAGTACTTAGGAGATATGGTGTGTTTTATGAGGAAAAAAGTACAATGGCTTGGTATGGTAAAGAAGAGATGTGCTGGAACTTCCAAAAAAAAAATCTCATTAAGGAGCAACAGTTCACTCCTTGGCCAGAAAATAAATCAAGATCAGGGTCCATGAAGGAGACAATTGAAGAGTAGAATTTTTAGGTAAAAATTATAAAAAAAAAAAATTACTGAGAGAAAACGGTGGGCTCCTGCATTTCCTTTCTGTTTGGAGGAATGTGGCAAATGATATAAAAAAACAAAAACTACTTTGACCTTTCTTCTCAGAGATTCTTTGGCCCCACACTGTATAACCTCATGGAAAGTCAAAAATCCCCTCTATAAGCACCTCATTCTTTTTTGCTCCCTCAGAAAATCGCATTTTTTTAAGCCACTGGGGAGGATGCTGGACACACTGAACTCCCCATGACTGCATTTACAATATAATTTTAAAATGAGTATTACATATGATGTAGAATAAAATAGGAGAAACTCACCGAAGAGTGGAAACAAAATTCCTGTAAATTTAAGATGTTAATGCTTCATACTGCGTTCATTTATTCTGTGAGAGAGAGGGAGAGAGAGTGAGCAAGAGTGAGCATACACATGCATTTTATATTTGAATTATTTTATATAGGGTAACTTACTATTGCTTTGCTGAACAAGAGTATCTTGTACCTTGTTGGTGGGAGACATTCAGAGCAGAAATAAATCTGATGTATTTATATCACTTCTGTCACCAGCTGGATTTTTTTCTAATGCCAATGTGGCCAATTAGTTCTTAAGAATAATGTTTGTTCCTTTGGGGCCTGGACCTGAGGTGATTAGCATCCCTGTCTATGAGTTAGATTAAAAGAAAAGGAACCGTTCCAAATAGGTGTGATTGTAAAGCCACCACAGAGCCCAGTTTAGCCAGAAAGGAAAAAAAAAACACAATAAAAAAACCTGACCCAGCATTTCAAGGGAATGTCAGGTTTGGATTTTTCTTTCATCTTAACATAACTGGCCCCTTCTCTTTTTTGTTGGACCCCCATTTTCAGTAATCAGTATCAATAATCTATGACATGGCATCTTAGGGCTTTTGTCATAGCAAGTAAAAACTAACCATTTGGTAGTGTGTGGCATAGTACTTTGGGTCTATTACCATGCCTGGAGAATAGTCCAGATTGGTCATATGGGCACCACCACTGAGGCATTACAGCTCTCAAATGTTAGGCAGCTGGTCTAGACTGGGGAGGTTAGGCCCATATTAATCTTATACAAGAAATATTGACACTTAGGAGCCTTTGAAGAGTGATTCAGAGAGGTGGGATGTGACCCATGTTAACCAATGGGAAACAGGAAAGTGCTCCTAAACTGCTTGCCTATTTTAAAACTTAATATCCTGACTCAAGCTATGCATCCTGCAATTCCATTCACATGATATCCAGAACAACTAATTCTGCTCCTCATGGGTGACATTGCCATACATCTTCTGCACAGCTGAAGACTGAGATCGGAGTCTTTGTTCAAGAACCGTGAGACCTGAGATCCTTCATTTTGTTAGTACTCATTTAGGCAATTAGAGAACCTGGCCCCACACCTAAAGGGCATTCCAAGTATGCTATTCTCTTCAGAACTTTCTACTGACTATTTTAGATGTTTGATTCAATATCTGGCTCTTGTGAACTGTATCTTTTTGGTGGCTACAGGCAAATCTTTTTTCACTTTATGCAGCCAAGTGGTGTCCAGATTCATAACTGCCATTATTGCACAATTCATGAACTGCAATTCGTGTACAACACGGGTATGTAATTGCTCACATAAGTACTGAACATCCCTGCTCTGACCGACCCGACCCCCGCCTGCCCCCCCCGATCCTTGCTCTGCCT
>NW_005842516.1:253847-289982 GCF_000455745.1 Alligator sinensis | reverse complement strand
AGGGGGTCTGGGAGAGTGGGCGGTGGGGCTGTGTGGGGCAGTCTTTGAGGAGGCTGCAGCAGCTGGTGGGGGATGGCTTCAGGTGAGGCAGCTATTGGTGGGCTGGGGTGGGGTATGTGAGCCTTGTGTGAGGGGTGATAGCCCCTGCAGGGACCATTTGGCCCCTGTTGGGGGGGGGGCATAGCCCTTGTGTGGTGGCTGAACCCCCTGTTGGGAGGGCATAGCCCCTGTGTGGGGCCATAGGCCCTGTGGGAGGGCAGCAAAATATATATTCGTGTATTCATGAAAGATGTATTTAGAGTTCACTTTATTATTATGATACACTGGTAGGTTTCCACATTGCTTTAACACTGTAGAAAAATCAATAAAACATTGCCCAACTCATCACTGTCTCTGTCTCGCTCTCTCTCTCCCTTTATAGTGGTCTTTTGTTTTAATTGTGGAGGAACATGGATTTTGGGGTATTTTACAGAGTGACTTTGGGGTTTTTTTATCAGGGATTTTTCAGTTTTCCAATAGGGAAGACCAGAATTCCTGCTAGGGAGGCCAGTGGCAGGAACCTGCCTTCTCCAAGCTGGCACCTTGGACCCAGCTGGCTGTGGCTGACCTCCTGGCCAAATGGGGCCAGGAGGACATGCTTTGACAGTTCAAATCAGGCCACCACACCCAGAACATCTTCCAGGTGATAGCTGCCAAGATAGGGCAGGTGGGACACATGGCAATAGTGCCACACAGAGGCCAACTCTGCAGCCACAGCCCACTGGCAGCTGGCCCAGAGGGGCAGATGACTCTACTGGATGGGCAGTCCCCGTCCAGGTCTGGCAGGTGAGCAGCAGGTCACAGCCAGGCAACAGTCCTCACTACCAGTCTGCTGCAGTGGGTAAAGGGTGCAGGGAACTCTCAAGGCTGCTTCAGCAGTCCGACTGGCACAAGGGGTAGTGTCCCCAGGTACCAATTGGCTGGGCCCCAGAAGCTCCTGAGAGCTAGTAGTCCTGAGCTACTTCCTAGGGCAGCTTTTTGTACTGATGGGGCCAGGATAGGGCGGCTTTTTATACTGGTGGGGACAGCACAGGTGCTGGTCCTGGGCTCTAGCTCCCCTGGCTATAGATCCTGGAGGAGCCAGGCAGGGTTATTTTTCCCCAAGTGGCACAATTTGCTCCACAAAAAAGTGCATGCCCAAGCATGTGCACTGAGGCAAAAAGCCCCGGCTCAAATTTGTACTACTTGTATTTGAGCTGCTGCAAGCACACGTGCTTGCATGTATGGACACGCCCCCAGAGACTTAGCTCTGCACACATATAAGTCTTCAAATTGTATCCCTTTCAAAGGTGGTGGTTGGTGGTGTGTCTTGCTAGTCTGCTGTCTAACCTGTGGCCTGGTACTTAAAGCACCATGAGCCAAAATCAGAGATGCAGGTTGAAGCCTTCCCTAGGTGGCAGAGGACCCATAACTTTAGTCTATTACCTTCTGGGCAAAAGCCTTAACCACTAGGCTCTTGGGCTAAAACATGGAGGACCCTCCTTCTCACCTGGGATCCTGTACTCTCTAGGCAAGGTTTATTGCTGGGTACAGTTTAATGACTTATGCTTTCCTGGGAACATGCCTATGCTTTCCCTTACTGAGCACAGCCTACAGTGCATGCTCAAGATCTATGCAGGGATCTCTGTGAACATCTACTGCACATGCATCGTGAACACAATGGTCAGCATGGCCTCCTGGTCCTAAACCTTTCAGTGAGGGGGAGCACTGCTGTAAGCAGAACGGCTGTGTGGTTAAATCAAGAAAAGAGAGGGCACAAGCCCAGAGCGTATGAGGGGTAAGCCAGAGCCTATGAGGGGTGTACCAGGGGTTGAGCTTGACCCTGGGCTCAGAGCCCATGAAGGGTGAGACCGGAGCCAAGGGTCCTGCAGGCCATGAACAATGATACCAGAATTGACAGGCCCAGATTGCATGGGGGGCAAGGCTGAATCTGGGGCATAATACCCTAAGGTATTGGGATAGCGGATCTTGGGTAAAGGGATTCCGAAGGGGCCTCAGCTCAGACAAGGGCCAAAGACCTGACATAAAACCTAGGGGCAGTCTCCCTGCCCAATTATAACATCAAGGTGTAGCAGGAAAGAAAACAGGCGATACCCTGAGAAAGTAGAGCAGGCAGGCAAAGCTGGATCTAGGTTGCTTCTAGGGGGTGATTTTGCTGTCCTATCATTGGACCTGTTAGACCATGCCAAAGACTGTTCCTACATATTCCTGGAAATGGTTGTTATAGGATATAAAATTTGTCTTTGGAGCAGGAGATCGTGGAATCCTACCATCACATGTGACAATTAGGCCAGAGAGAATCTCTCCTGAATTCTACAAAATGAAGTTGTTTAATCAAGAGAGTTGAGAGCAATGCTACTATTACTACCCTTGAGTAGCTTATGAGATGATGATGAAGATGGTCTTGTGGGAGATATGGGTTTGTGTCTTCTTGGGCAAAGGAGAAAAATAAAGTTTTGCTTCATACTTGCTGGGCCAAAGCTCTTGTCCAGTCTCATCTAGTAAGGCCAGAGGTGGCCAACCTGTGGAACCAGCACACTTTGTGTGTAGCATATGGCAGATTGAGGGAACAGGCAGTATAATGGCAGTCAAGGAAGAAAATGGAGATCAGAGCATTTGATTAGGTAGGGAGGCAGCAGTAAAGAAGCAGATTCACAGATTCACAAAAAATTAGGGCTGGAAGGGACCTTGTGAGATCATTGGATCCAGTCCCCCTGCTCTGGGCAGGAAAGACTGCTGAGGTCAAATAAACCCAGCAAGGTGTGTGTCCCGTCTCCTTTTGAAGCTCTCCAGGGTAGGTGCCTACACCACCCCTGCTGGGAGTCTATTCCAGAGTCTGGTCACGTGAACCGTGAAGAAGTTTTTACTCATATCCAGTCTGAAACCTTCTTCTAGGAGTTTATGACCATTGCTCCTGGTTTTCCCCAGGATCATTTGGTAAAAATTGTTTACCTGGCCCCTGATGCTCTCCCTTGATATATTTGTAACCTGCCACCAAATCCCCCTGAGTTCTTCTCTTTTCTAGGTTTAACAGTCCCATATCAGTCAGCCTTTCCTCATATGGCTTGCTCTTCAGGCCTCTAACCATATGAGTGGCTATTCTCTGGACTCTCTCAAGCTTGTCCACATCCTTGTTGAAGTGTGGTGCCCAGAACTGGATGGAGTACTCTAGCTGTGGCCTCACCAATGCTAAGTAGAGTGAGAGAATAACTTCCTTAGTTTTGCTTGAGATGCATCAGTTGATGCATATCAGCATATTGTTTGTTCTGCTAAGTATAGCATCACACTTGGTAGGTCATATTCATTTTATGGTCAATTATGACCCCCCAGGTCCCTTTTGGACATGGTGCTAGCACCACTGAGCTCATAGGTTTGTTACAGATTTTTCTTCCCCAAATGGAGCACTTTATACTTCTCAGTGCTGAACAGCATCTGGTTCTGGTCTGCCCATCTAACTAATCTATCTAGGTCCACCTGGATCATCAGCCTACCTTCATGCATGGTCACACTTCCACAGAGCTTAGTGCTGTCATTGAACTTTGTCAATCTGCTTTTCACCCCAACATCCAGATCATTGATGATGTTGAAAAGCCTGGGTTCAAGTACCGAACCCAGGGGAACCCCACTTGCTACCTTGTACCAGGTTGACACAGATTTGTCTATTAGTACTCTCTGGGTTCAACCTCCACCCCATCCAGTTTCTTACCCATCTGACCATTGAATTGTTGATCACATAGTCTCCTATTTTTACCTTGAGAGCCTTACGGGACACCAAGTCAAAGGCCTTCCTAAAATCCAAGTAAATGACATCAACCTCATCTCCCTTTTCCAGGTGGTGAGTAACTTGGTCAAAGAAGGAGGTGGGGGTTAGTCAGACATGGCCTACCCACAACAAAACCATGCTGGTTGTCATTCAGAATTTTACCTTCTACAAGCGTATCACATATGGACTCCTTGAGAAGATTTTCAAGGATTTTTCCTGGGATTGAGGTAAGGCTAACTGGCCTATAGATCCCTGGGTCCTCTCTCCTCCCCTTCTTGAAGATGGGCACAACACTGGCCCTCTTCCACTCATCTGGGACCTCTCCTGAGCACCATGATTTGTCAAAAAGGTTCACCAGCAGTCCTCAATGACATTGGCTAGTTCATTCAGCACTCTCAGATGGAGTTCATCCAGTCCTGCTGATTTATAAATATGTAGCCCCTCTATCTGTTCTTTTACCAGCTCTACATTGACTATTGGTACGTGATCATACCTACTGTGATTATTTTGTGTAATATTTGCATTCAGCAGGCTATCACTCTTAGACTGGGGGAATACAGATGCAAAGTACTCATTCAGGAGTTCAGTTTTCTCCTTCATGTCAGTGATCAGATGTCTAGATTCATTGAGAAGTGGTCCACATTTCCATTGGTTTTCCTTCTGTTACCTACGTACCGATAGAAGGACTTGTTATTGTTGTCAATTTTGGTTACTCACCTGAATTTGGTCACTACAATTGCTTTTCCAATCTTCCCCCTACAGCTGTGGGCCAATCTGATGTAGTTATCCTTGGGGTCTATTCCTAGCTTCCATCGTTGGTAAGCCTCCCTCTTCTTTTTCAGAAGATATGTGACTTTCTTATTAAGTCAAGATGGCCTCCCGGCCCTGTGCCACCTTTTTGCATACAGTTATGGACAACTTCTGTGCACTGAGGATTGTGTACTTAAGGAATGACCACTCTCCACTGTCCATGCACATTCTTTCCCTGTGGTCCATGATCCCATAGGGCATTACTCACTAAAATCCTTAGCTTACTGAAGTCAGCTTTTTTAAAGTCAAGAATTTGTATCTTACTGACAGATTTCTAAGCTCCACAACTGACAGTGAAAGTGATAGTGTCCCACAGGGAAGGAAGCAAAAAGTAGAGGTGCAGAATTGGCCAAGGAAAGAGATAAGAGTGGTACTCAGGGAGAACTCACTTAGGGCATAACTACCAAAAAGATTGGACCCCAATTTAGTAGGTCTAAAAATGTTATGGTTTCTTTTCTTTATCTTTTTGTTATTTTTTTTTTGAGTGGGGATGGAGAAGGGGTATTAAAAATACACTAACTAACACTATAACTATAGTTATATAACTAGAACTAGAACTGACACTATAACTATAAAAAACAGTAACTGACACTACCCTATGCTCCTTATTCATGTGGGCACGAATGACATGGCTCTGAGCATTCCCAGCCAGGTCATGAGAGACTACAGGGCTCTGGGAGTGGGGCTTATGGGGTTGGAGGTGCAGGTGGTCTTTTCCTCACTTCTCCCACTTGTGGGTCATGGGCTGAGGAGGAAAAGATGGGTCGAGGCAGTCAACCAAAGACTGTGGCACTGATGTCATTGTGAAGGCTTCAGCTTCCATGATCACAGTCCACCCTTTGGTGAGAGAAGAAGTAGTCTGCTGGGGAGAGGCAGCCCCGACCTCACTCCACTGGGGAGGAGGCTCTTTTCAGCCAGAGTGGATGACCTACTCAATTGGGCTTTAAACTAAGCCCACCAGGGGTTGGAGGGATTACCGCCACTGCAAGCCCACTGGGCAACACTTGTAAATAAAACAGACTAAGGCACTTAAGAGAACCCACCCATACCCTAGCCCTGGAATGATCTCTAGGGAAGGCAGGGGGCCCTAATGGGACACTTGCTTTCCTGTACACCAATGCCAGGAGCTTGGGGAATAAACAGGAGGAACTGGTCCTCCCACTAAACAAGAATGACTATGACCTCATAGGGATAATGGAGACCTGGTGGGACTCCACCTATGACTGGGCCACAGGTATAGATGTCTATACCCTGTACAGGTGAGATCGTACAGATAAAAGGGGTGGGAGTGTAGCTCTCTATGTCAAGGACAGCTACACATCCCTGCAAATTGACACTGGCACCCAGGATGGATGACCGGAGTCATTTTGGGTCAAAATACATAGGGAACGCGGCTCAGGGGACATCGTGGTAGGAGTTTACTACAGACCTCCTAACCAGAAACAAGAGCTGGGCCAGGAATTTGCCAGGGAACTGGCTGAGTCTGCACACTCTCAGTGTATGGTTGTCATGGGAGAGTTTAACTACCTGGACATCTCATGGGATGAGCGCTGGGCCAAATCTGATCGGTCGCAAAGCTTCCTCATGTGTGCGGATGAGCTCTACCTGACTCAAGAAAACTATGGGCTGATGAGAGGTAAAGTGTTGCTGGACCTGGTACTGGCCAAAGGGGATGACCTAGTCAGTGACCTAAGAATCAATGGAAAGCTGGATGATAGTGACCACTAGCCGATTACCTTTACAATCCATCACAAACCTGGAAAGTCAGTTAGCAATACAGAAGTCCTTGACTTCAGGAAAGCTGACTTTGACAAGCTCAGAAGGCTTGTTGTTAAGCCCTAAGTGACCATGACTCGACAGGAAGAGGAGTACAAGAGGAGTCGTTGCTCCTCAAGGGAATGATCCTGACAGCACAAGGGATGGCCATCCCATCTCGGAGGAAGGGTAGCAAAAGGGCACAGCAATCCCTTTGGCTCAGCAGGGAACCTGAGGACATTAGACTTAAAAGTCTTCTATGGAGTTGGGGAGGCATAGGAGTGATTCTGGTCACGCGATGATGATTAGGAATAGAACCTAAGGCTGCCTTTACATGTTCTACATAACTTAAAAGATAAAGCAAAAATCTGTGGGTGGAAGAAGAAAAAAAACACATTCAAATGAAATAAGCCTTCATCTTTAACACAGATTATTGACACTGGAGCAAACATGATGGAAAACTTGGGAATCCGTTGAATATATTTTATATCAAGTTGGGATTACATTCTAGAAGAAATATTTTAATCAAACACTAAATCGGGCTCAATATAGGGGTTCTGGAGTGACATCCAAGTGTGTGTGACCCACAGGCAGTATAGTAGGTGCCTGAAAGGTCTGTCCTTAAAACCTATAAATTAAATCCAAAAGAGAAGTCAGATGTCATTGTGTTCCACTTTAAAGTATCCTACATGCTAGTAGATTCCATGCCCAGAATCAGGGACTTGAATCCCTCAACAAGAAATAAGGTACCTAACTAATGTCACAAATACCTTCATGTTAAAGCATGAGCCACCTTAGCTACCCTGCAGAAATTTTGAAAATATCATCAAAGCTTGAGCCTCACAATTCTGAAGGAGAGAAGCAATCAGTCATGTTACGTTTATAGTCAGACAGAAGTCAAAGTAGACATAGGACCGTATAACATGAATAAGAGATGTTAATTCAAGTAATGGGACCACACTTGAACACAAAATTGTGAAACAATAAACCTTCCACAGGCTGAATTGTGTTAAGTTGATTTTTATAATATTATTGTTTAAGAACAATACCAAGTGGCACTTTCCCAAACATATGACTCTCAGCTGTCAACCCCTCCTAGAGCTAGGTCACTGATTCTTTAAAGAAGTTCAAAGAGGAAATGATGGTGATGTTCATTCAATACCAAAAGTTTTGGGGTTAGAGCACTCCCCTGAAAAGCAAGGGGCAGGGAAGGGGGGGACTGGGAAGGATGGGGGAGGTCCCTTGGGCAGAAACCTGTCTTCATGTCCAATTTGAAGCTGGGAACAAAACTTACTTTTCCCACCTGATTGTTGAGGGACCTAGGCTGCAAACTACCAATACTTTTGGGTGAAGCTGTGTCTCCCTCTTTGAATATGCTGGTTCAGCATACTAACAGATACACTGGAATTAGCCTTTCTTAAGTCAATGCTATAACCACAAGGCTCTAGATTCATTCTCACTCCCCAGAACAAACATAGGAAAATAAAAGTGAACTATTTTATAACTCCTGGCTAGAGATTATTTCAGCAGCTTGCATGCCTTTCATATGTCCCTACTCCTATAGTGCCTTTACAAGAGGTGGGATTGACAATGCCCTTGACACTGAAAATAGTCTTACAGATAAGAGAGAAGTTAATTGTTGATACACTAAATGCCCAAGCCAAGCAGTTACATGACATCAGAATATTTTAACACTCGGTTCCCATTAGCTTATTAGTATTCCCAAATATTGAAATGCATTCATATGTTTTGAATTTTCCGCAGTATATTCCCCAAAGCTGCCTTTACCTCCTTGTTTCTCAGGCTGTAGCTGATAGGATTTTACATGGGAGTTAAGATACTGTACTGGATAGAGAAGAGTCTGTCAAGAACCACCAAAGAGGCTGAACTGGATCTCAGATATCAAAACAAACCAGTCCCATAGTACAAAAGAACCACAGTGAGATAGGAGCTGCAGGTAGAGAAGGCTTTACTCTGACCTTCAGCAGAGCATATTCTCAGGATGGTGGAAATGATGCAGATGTAAGAGACCAGGGTGATAGAGAAGGAAGTCGAACTTACAAGCATAGCTGAAGTGAGAAATGTCATTTTACTGATGAAGGTCTCTGTACAGGACAGTTCTAGTACAGATGGGAATTCACAACTAAAATTGTTCATTTCTCTGGGTCCACAGAAATGTAAATGTAACACAGGTGTAGTGTTTGTTATTGCATGAAATATACTGATCAGCCATGCACCACCCACCAGTCTTATTCCAGCTTGCTTATTTATGGTCCCTCCATAATGCAGTGGAGTACAGATGGTAGCATACCTATCATAGGCCATTGCTGATAGCATGAAAATTTCTGCACAGCCATTAGAAGAAGTAAGTTCATTTGGGCAAGGCAAGCAGGGAAAGAAATTATTTTCTCTTCTGTCAAGAGATTCTGCAGCATCTTTGGGACAGTGACTGATCAAGGAAGGATAAATGAAATAGGAAAAAATACATGGGGGTATGAAGGTGAGGATCAGCTCTTGTCACCAGCATGATGGTCCCATTCCCTACCACAGTTAGTAGGTATGTAAGTAGAAAGACCACAAAAAGTAAAGGCTGGAGCTGTGGGTCACTGGAAACACCTGACAGAACAAAATAGCTGAGAGTTGTTTGGTTCCCCATGGCCATTTGTTCACCAAACCTTTGACCTGGAAGAAGAAATAAATAAAACAATTACCAGGAATAAATTGTAGTTCTCCTTTTATGGGTAAGGAGATCTCTATATAGAGAACTTTGTCATATATCTAAACGTCCATATATCTTTCACTGAATAATGGATTTTTGATTAGGAGATTATCAGAAGTAGGGGAAAAAATGGTTTCTCAAAATTGGGGTTGTCATAGTTTCATAGTAGCTAGGGTCAGGAGGGACCTGAACAGATCATCTAGCCTGACCCCCTGCCATAGGCAGGGATGAATGCTGGGTTCACAAGACCCCAGACAGGTGATCATCCAACCTCCTCTTGAATTTGTCCAAGGTAGGGGCGAGGACCACTTCCCTGGGAAGTTGGTTCCAGATTTTGGCCACCCTAACTGTAAAATACTGCCTTCTGATCTCTAACCTAAACCTATTCTCCATCATCTTATGACTATTGTTCCTTGTCACCCCAGGTGGTGCTGGGGAGAAAAGGGCTCTACCTATTTGCTGTTGATCTCCCCTGATGAGTTTGTAGGCAGCCACCAGGTCCCCCCTCAGCCTCCTCTTGCTGAGACTGAACAGGTTCAAGTACCTCAGTCTCTCCTCGTAGGGCCTCTCCTGGTGTCCTGTCTTTGGTTTATTTCTTAAGCTTCTTTCTTACCAAATAAAATCTGTCTCCTACTTCCTGCCTGATGATGGTAGGACAAAAATTTAAGGAATTCCTATGTGTCAAGGAAATAACTATGTAACTAGACAGGAAGAAAGGGAGAGAGAGTGAAGGTTGGAAAGAAGGAAAGATTCTTTAGGGTTTTTTGGGGGTAGGGGGGTGGTTTCTTAGAAGCTATGCTTTGTTAAAGAAAGTAAGGCCAAAATAATTATGTTATTGATTATGATGACAATATCCTAACCTTGTATACTGGAGTATTTCACTGGACATATCTTTGAAGTATCTAAACAGTAGAAGTGTTCTAAGTGGGCAATATTTGATTTGGATTTGTCCCAATTCAGGGGACAGTGATTTGATTAGCGGATTTGGATCACTGTCCTGATTCAATTCAGCTGAATCTGAAAATTTGATTCTGATTCAGAGAGTCGGTAATATGGCATAGACACAGATTTATGTTTTTTCTATGTTGAGGTACCAGGACTGGATCATGAACGCTGACATGGCGGGGCAGATGCAGCATCCCACAGGAGTGTGTGTGTGGGGGGAGTCTGTCGACAAATGCAGGCTGAGGGGGCCCCGGGTGCCCCCCCCCAGACCCAGCAGGCACCAGTCACTGAGCTGGGGGGTGTAGGGTCCCCCTGCATTCCATGGAAGATCCAGAAGTGGAGCGGAAGTACTTCTGGTCCACTTCTGGGTACACTGCCAAGCACGCAGGGGACCCCCCCCAGGCTCCGGTGGGACACTCCATCTGCCCCACCATCTCAGCATTCATGAGCCGTACCTGGTACCTCGAGGTTCATAGAAAAAACATATAAACTATATCTATGGCTCAATCACTGAATCTCTGTGAATTGAATTGGAGGCTTCCAATTTGTTTCAGAGATATTAATGGGTCTCCTGATTTGATTCAGATTTGGAGATTCAGACTATGAATTGAGCCGCATCTCCTCTGAATCAAATCAGTGACCAAAGCTTCACACAGCCCTACTAAACAGTACCTATTTCAATAGATAATTTCAGTCACCGCTTAGAGATTAAGTAGCCTCTATTTCATTAATATGGGCATTGCAAATGAATGGAGCGTCGCTATCCACCATAGTTAGACATTTAAAAACTCTCATTCCAGTTGTCTGCAAACTTTTCTCATTAAAACAAACAAACAAATAAACAAACAAACAGGTTTCTAATGATTTTCACATCCCTCAAGCACTTTTCCTAACAGAGCTGCCTCTTGAAGGACTTTGTTTCACCTTGGACAAAATGAAGAACTACTATAACAGCCTTGGCAGGACAAGTGCCCCCCTCCCCTCCCCCCCCCTTTTAGGTTTGTGTTACAAATTCCATTTAATCTTAATTTATCTAAGAGTAGCTTCCATGTCCATATGTAGCTGCATAAATGGCATTTTTTTTAAATCCCCTTGCAGGCAAGATAGGATTTCCCAGGTAGGTGCAGCACTGCATTACAGTTGCCAACAGCATAGTCAGAGAAAACTGACATGAAGAAAACTGTTTGATACTGGAGGAGGATTCTTCCACTTAGTGGCATAGTTGCTGAATCATTAGGAAACTGGTTTAGGGGCTGGAGGGATCAAATTCTTTGTCCCAGTCATGGAGGCAGAATTTGAATCAAGCACCCTTCTCTTGAAGTTAGTTCATTGAGCAGCCAACCAGGAAAAATGTGTATTGCTAAGATGGGAGCGAGCCTGAAAGAGGATGGATCACTGAAGTGGAAACAGTTCCCAAAAACAGAGTGCCCTGGGTTTCCACTCCTATTCCCATCATCCAAGGGGACAAAACTATGAGACATGGACAGGACATATTTAGTAACACACTTTTGACTCTGAAATGTTTTTCTCTGATTGATTTGCCAGAGCCAGAGGCTACTTATGTTCCCTGCTTGCTTTTCCTTTCATTTTTCTTTTTGGGGAGTGTGAATGTTTGGTTGATTTTACCCTGTTGCCTGTTTCAAGTCTGAAATAATTCAAAATGCTGGATTCTGTAGAAGCTGTATCCATTGTATCATAGACCTCCATGATTTTCTTGGACCAAACACTACATGACTCACACCCTGACCTGTCTCTGATGCTTTCTGGTATTGATAAGATTCTCTTAGAGGCAAGGCAATTGTGTAATATCTTATATTCAACCAATTGTAACATCTGGAGAGCTGTTGGATGACATTTCGGTCATTAAGTCACCTGAGGAAGGGCACTTGATGACTCAAAACTCATCCAACAGCTCTCCCAACTCGTAGCCCAATCATAGGTATCACAAAAAAATGCCTTGCTTTTCTGGCATTTCCTGGACCATCACAGCTGCAAAACACTCCAGTCCTACTACATGATCTTCCTGGAGGCTGAAGTGTTTGGTTTGGTTTTCCTAAGCTAAACTAAAGTCTGTTTCTACCACTGTTGGCCACATTGAAGGGTTCCTTTTTACACAGGAATAGTCTAAAATAGTGTGGTGACACTCACACTGCACATCAGAATATACATCAGACATTGTAGCATCCTATAAAAATGGGCAAGACCTGTATTTAAATAAAATTATGTTACAGTACTTAGCAAACATGGTGTGTGCTAAGGGGGGAAAAGTACAATGATCTGGTGCAGTAAAAGAGATCTCAACTTTTCAAAAAGTTCGCTTTTAGGAGAAAAACTTCACTCTTTGACCAGCAGACAAATTAAAATCACAGGGAACATGAATGGGGCTAAATTGAAGTATAGAGTTTTTAGCTAAAAATAAATTAAAATAATAACTGAGAGGAAATCCAAGAGACCTGCCTTTTGTTTATGAATGAAGGAACACGATAAATTATTTTAAAAAATAACTGACTTTTTTCTTAGATTCTTATGCCCCACACTGTGTAACTTCATAGAAAGTAAAACATCCCATCAATAAGCACATAATTCTTTTTTCTCCCTCAGAAAATCTAAGTTTTTAAGCACTGGAGAGGAGGCTGGAAACACTGAACTCCCTGTGACTGCATTTACAATATAATTTCAAAATGAGTATCACATTATATAGAAATACAATAGAAAAAACCCACCTAAGAGTGGAAACAAGATTCCCGGAAATATAAGATGTTAATGCTTCATATTTTATTCACCTTTCCTGCAAGAAAGACGCTGGGATTCAAAAGAGGATGGAGCTGGACTCTTCTCAGTGGTGGCAGACAATAGGACAAGGAGCAATGGTCTCAAGTTGCAGCAAGGGGAGTTTAGATTAGTTATTAGAAAAAAAAATCTCACTAGAGAACAGATTACCCAGAGAGGTGGTGGAATCTCCATCCTTGGGGTTTTTTAAGACCCAGCTAGACAAAGCTTTGGCTGGGATGATCTATTTGGGGATGGTCCTGCTTTGAGGAGGGGGGTGGACCAGATGACCTCCTGAGGTCTCTTCCAACCCCAATTTTCTATGATTCTGATAAATGGAGAGAGATAGAACCAGAGCATGCATTCCCATTTCAAATTTGAATTATTTTAAGTAGGGTAACTGACTATTGTGTTCCTGAACAAGGGAATCTTGTACCTTATGGGTGGGAGACATTCAAAGCAGAAATTAATCTGATGTATTTATACCACTTGTATATCACCAGCTCTATTTTTTTTAATGCCAAGATGGCCAATTAGTTCTTAAGAAAGAATGTTTGGTCCCTTTGGGGGCTGGTCTTGAGGTGATCAGCAACACTCTCTATGAATTTGATTAACAGAAAAGGAGCTGTTCCATATAGGTGTGATTGTAAATCTACCATACAGCCCACTTAGGTCAGGGAGTAAAGAATTGTCCCAGCATCTTAAAGGAATTTCCAGCCTTGGGATTTTCTCTCACCTTAACATGATTGGCCTCCAAATATGCATGAGGTATAGCACTTCAAAGTACTGTGGGGAGTCATTCTGTGCCTATTCCCTGCATGCTACATCCTGGACCAAATGCTGTGTAACCACCTCATGTGGTACTGCATGCTACAGCACTGACCCTCAAATGTATGAGTTGAGACACTGTAATTTTGATATCTTTAGAATCATTGTGTTACCCTATCATGAGTCAATTACCCTGCCAGGTTGATCTCGGCCCATTTTTGTTGGACTTCCATGACCAGTAATTCATGTCAATAATCCTAGGAATAATTTTTACAGATTATCTTCATTGAAATAGCAGGACATTTTAGGGGTTCCCATCATGATTATATGTCTGCATGTCATCTCAGGTAAAAATAATTAAGCCATTTATTAGTATGTAGTAGTTCTTTGGGGCTATTGCCATGCCTATACTTGGACAGCAATTAAGACTGGTCATGTGGGCATCTCCACTGAGGCATTACAACTCTCAAAGCTTAGACACCTGGTCTAGATGGAGGCAGTTAGTCACCTATGACTCTTATAAAACTAAGAGTTATATTTCAGAATCTGTCAAGAGTGATTCAGAGAAGCAGGGTGTGCCCTATATTAACCAATATTAAAGAAGGAAGTGCTCCTGAACTCCTGGCCCATTCCAAAGTTTCATCCCCTGTCTTAAGCGATGCATCCAGCATCTCCCTTCCATTAATATCAACAGGTCCTCCCTCAATTTACATTTGCATATTTTATTAGACTGTTATTGGTTAAAAATAAAATAACCTTGAAACTGGGATTCAAAAGGTCTTGGAGGAAAACTCTCATGTGCATGGCCATATAGTTTCTCTTAGATTTGTGAAAAAAATTGATAAAAGATATAAAATGGAAAGGAGAAGTAAAGGTTGATTTTTCATCATGGTTAATGTCTTAGAGTGGGCTCTTCAGAGTTCTGAGCTGAGAACAGTCTTGATTAATGCATTCATTGAACATACCTGGGTGGGAGGGGCAATTTTAAAAGACCATTAAGGTTGCAAAATAAAGTGGTCACAATACTGAGCATTCCACAATTAGAGTTGCATTTGAAAACTCAGCTATGTCCTTTTCTAAATATACATTGTTAGGAGATCATTGATTGAATGGTCATATACAAGCTTTTTTTTTTTTCCTTTCTTTGTTTCTTCCCTGTCTCTTTAAAAGGGGAAACAATTTTAGATGGAACTTTTCAAGAGAAATCAACCTGACACACACTTCTTTGGAAAATTTCAACCATAATGCTTAAAGTTTAGCAGAGGTAAAAACAATTGGAGACAGGGTTTTTTAAAGGGGAACTATTTGGCAATCTGAATTCTAGAAAGTGCTACCTGCAATACTTGTAATGTTGTGGAAAAGGAGAAGAACAACGAAGTTGCAAACTTTGGGGTTGTCACAAAACTATTTAGTGAGGAATGCAGAAAACTGTTACGAAGTTCTGAGACATCTAAGTCAGGAGATTTGGCAATGTTTTGGCAGATAAGAGTGATTGTTAAAAGGACACTGTTCTGGGGCCCTAGGGGCAGGAGGTAAGATTGTTCAGTGGTTTATGAAAGCATCAGTTTAGGATGCTAGAAGTGGGCCTAGAGATGGAAAATGATTATGACTACTTGGAACTGATGTGGAGGTTGTTTATTAGGTGTTAGAAGAGTGAAGGAGATTTGATTGAGTGGGAAGAGGCAGGCTTAGGGTTGGAGGGGACAGGATATTACTTGAAGGCTAAGGGATGGTGGGAAGTACAAGTCAGGGACAGAGAGGAAGTCAGTTGGTCTGAGCATGGAGTGGCAGCAGGTCGAGCTGGTGAGTAAGGGCTTAGGAACTGTAGGCCTAGCTGGTTTGCGATTCTCTCCATTAAAAATAATAATAATAACAAACAGGAGCCAAGAGGCTGAATGAACCTGGTACCAAATGAGGCTTGAGCTGAAACATATTGCAAACATTGCTCTTGCTGGTAGGGGCAAAATGCAGAGAAACTGATTTGGTTGGTGGTGAATGACCACTGTTGGTGGTTCTTTAAGTTGTGTGTGGGCTAAAAAGCATTGGCTGGAGGCTGACAGTATCTGACAGTTGAATAGATGCTGGTGGTTGCTGGTTAGGTCAATGCATGGGAATAAGTGATTATGTGTTGGATTCATGGATGCAGGGTTGACCTGCTGGGTGGAGCCTGAGAAGTGGTGGTATGGACCTCTGGTGGATGCTGACGGGTGAAAAGTGAGGGACTCACTAATATAGCAGCAAGAATGGTGGGTTTGTCTTTTTGGTGAGGGCTGAAGGATGCCAGGTCTGTTAGTAGGATGGGGCCTGACTATTGACAGGTCAGGCCCATAGCTGGAGGCAGATGTTTAGGTGGGTAGTGGGCTATGCTTTGTCAGGTGTGTCTGCTAAACAGGAGTTAAGGATCAATGAAATAGACTGGGATGCCAATGGAGAGGGACAACATATTGGGTCCATGATTGGTAGGATGAAGGTTGGTGAGCCTGTCTAGCTTGTGAGTGTAAGGCACAGATGCTTTGGATTGTGGGTGGCATCTGAGTGGTGGCAGGCAAGGGGTAGTAGCTGGGGGCTTGTGGCTAGCCCAGATAACAACTAAGAGGTAACAGGTCCAGCTGATGTTGGGGGAAGTGGGCAGCAATTTGCATGGATGACTGCAGGTTGAGAGACAGCAGACACATTAACATGAGACACTTTACTGCAGAGTAAGCATCACTGTGTACATGTGCAGAAACTTACTGCACAGTGATTTGCTCTATTCAGCAGTTAATTTGCTACCTGCAAATGTAGGTAGTAAATTAACTCCTGAGTAGTTACTGCCCAGTAAGGCATGTGTAGATGGCTGACTGGCAGCAAATTTGCTCACGGTCAGCCAGGCAATAGGGGGAAAGATATTGCTTCCTGCCCCCGGGAACTCTCTGCTCCTGGGACAGGTTCTATTGGTGGAGCCCAGGTGGGGAAAATGTACCCCTGGGCCAGCATGAGGGAACTCCCCCACTCCACAATTGGAGTGGGGCCTGGAATATTGCTCCTTGCACCCAGGAGCTCTCTGCTCCCAGGGCAGGCTCTGATGGTGGATTCAGGGTGGGGACAATTTCCCCCTGCCTCGAAAGTAGTGAGGTTCCAGCCTCTGCTCTGCAATTGCAGGTAGCTGCCAGGAGTAGGGAGCAATCTCCCTGCCCCCACCAGAAGACAGCTGTCTCCTGGCCCTGTGCTCCCTGCCAGCCCCTGAGCTAGCACAGAGGGACACATCAGGGTGCAAGAAGCCCTTTCTGGGCTGCTCCCATTAGGAGGAAATCTGCTCCTAAAAATGTGCACGTGTAGATGCCTGCCCAGGGTTGATTTACTCTGGAATAAATTAAAACCCATCTGGCAGTATTTGCACATGTAGATGCTCCCAGCACGTAGAGAGGGCCAGGCCTGTCTTGGGGATGGGTAGGTTAGACAAGTGGAAGAGAGTTAGGAGTGGCTTAAATGGCCACTAGGTGGTGCTGAGCAGGAGTGGGATAAAAGGAGTTTGAGGATCAGGCACAGGATTTATTTGCTGATTGGGGGTTTAGGGGTTGCTTATTATGTTGATGGGTAGAAGCTAACAGACTTCAATTAAGGTTCCTGGGTTTCCTTACAGAGCATAAGATTATGTGCTTGTGTGTGGAAACATATGCTAATCTTAGGAGGCAGGTGTGGGGCCACACAAAGAAGACAGGTCTCAGGAGCTGGAAGTGGGCCATGGAGGGGCTGAAACTTTAGCTGCTGGTAAAGACTGGACTCCAAGGGCACACCTATGATTTTGAAATATAGGGCTATGAAATCAGACACCAGGAATAGCTAACAGACAGGAAAATTGCCAAAGAAAGGATAGCTTTACTAGTGGCACAACAAGACATTAAAAGGGGAGATGGTGATTAAAATCTTTGGCATGATTAGCAGGAATTATGTTTAGCCTATTTTATAAACTGTGAGGGTCTTCCCTATTATCAGTCATTTTTTGGAAAAAAAACAGGAGCTACTTCATTGAGATAGATGCTTTTCTGAAATGAAGCAGCTCCTGGTTTTTATATTCATGCCTTTTCCTATTAGGGCAGAAACTTTCCCATTGTATTGCCCTCCATCCATTTTGTCCAATGACTATTAAATGTGTGGTAGCTCAACTCTAAAAGGAGTGGTGGAGAAGGCTCTGACTGGTCACGGCTTTCTAGCCACTTATTATTGTGATTTAGACACACGTATGTATCTGTTAGCTCTGGATTAAGGATCCAGAGGACTTGTTCTGGGGGAGCAGTGGGGACCACCCCCCCCCCCACCTCAGACCAGCCACAACCTTTCTATTTGATAATAGGCAAATTGACTGATACACAGTGATAACAACAACAAAAAAAGAAACAATATAAACAGTCAAGCAATTCTATATATCTACCAAATCCTAGGGCTGTCATCAGAGTCAAAGTACATCCGGCCAGGATACAGTCTATACTGTGAGGCTCTCTCTTAGGTGTCAGATGTCAACATGTCAGCAGCCTGGAGGTGGGATGCTGAGTCCCTGCCCCCACTCCCCACTCCAGTGGGGTGGAGGAGATGGGCTGCGAGTGTGCCCTCTCTCCATGGTGGCCTTGTGGACCTTCCCAAGGGATGGGGACCCCTTTTGGGGAGGAGGAGGGACTAGGTGCATAGGGGATGTATGGAGGGGCATGCGTCCCCCCTGAAATTGGCCACTGCCGAAGCCATTGCCAGCTTTTGCAGGCAGTTGCCACTTGCACCCCACCCCCCCCAACCAATACAGACAGTGGCATCTGCTGGCAGTCTCTGCTTGCCACCCACCCCCGACGATGATACCACTGGCGGTGGATGTAGGCTGTCTGCCGTTGCTGACACAGACACTGGTGGCCATGAGCAGTCCCCCCCTCCACCATGGTGCCCCCCCAGTCTCAAAAGGCACCATTCATTCATGACTGGGTGGAGGACCCTTTGTTACTTTCAAGTCTCTACTTTTGTATTCTCCTTCCCTACTGATGACCCTGATGACTCTTGATCTGTGGCTATCACTGGTTGGTCTCCCTGTGTTGTTGTCATACATCTACACAGTTTATTACATGCAAACATACTAATTTGGTCTTTCCGGGACTTCTCTTAGTTTGGTCTGTTCCCCCAAAACCATTGGAACTAGTTGGGGGCCAGGCATGGCTGTGGCCACCTGAGCCCTGTGGAGGAACAAGTCCTGAGGAGAAGGGTGGGGGCCAGACATGGCTGTGGCCACCTAAGCCCTGTGTGGGTGCAAGACCCCGAGAGGGAAAGTTGGGGACAGGCCTGGCTATGGCCACCTGAGCCCACTGGGGAGCAAAGCCCCATGGCCTCAAGTGAGGGGGAAGAGTTGTGGAGCCCCAGTGAGGGGGTAGCCCCAAGTAAGGGGCAGAGATCTGGAGCCCCAAGTGAAGGGGGTGACGTGGAGCCCCAAGCAAGGGGAGTAGGCCCAGGAAAGTCTTCGGAAGCCTGAGGCCAAGGTTTGGGCTAGAGGCCAAGTGAAGGGGGATCAGCCCCAGAGTGAGAGAGGCAAGTCCTGACCCTGGTAAGTGCTCCACTGCTGGGAGGCCAAGTGTGGGTCAAATATAAGATCTGAAGTAGCACCAAGGCTATGATGCCCTGGGGGGGGGGGGAGTAAGAGTCCCCTGTGAGCCCCTGGGGCACCAGTTGTGGTGTGAAGTACCCCAGCTCCCCACATCCAGGAAGGTGGACCTGGAGAGAATGTGGGGCTAGTGAGGCTGGGAGTACAATTCCCCCTCAAGTGGTCCATGCTGGGGCCAGGACCAAAAAGGTCAAAAGGGCCAGGTGCCCACCATGAGGGGCACCCAGAGTCGTGGGCCTGGAACCCCGCCTGGCTTTGGAGGTGAGGCCAAGGCCTGTGTATGGCTGAAGGTCCCAAGTGGGGACCACGTCCGAGAGGGGAGCCAGCTACAAGGAGCTCGGCAGCCCAAATGAAGGCGGCATAGGCTGCCTGAGCAGAGGGATCAAAGGAGGGTTTTGCCAGGAGGATTCTGGAGCCTAGTGTGGGACTGGTGTGACTGTTAACATCTGGACACCATCTTCAAGGCTTGGGCCATGGTGTAGGGGTGGTACAGAGCCGGAGACACCCCCCTTATATCGGGGTGCAAAGAAAAATGGGCAGCATCCCACCTTATTTAACAACTTATTAATTTTCCAACAAGGCGTGACAAATGAGACAGGCGTGCCCAGAGGCAGGTGGGAGACCAGCGACGGCTAGCCTGAGAGAAACCCACTTTGTCACACACCCCTGCTCTCAGGCTGTGTGTTTATCTGTTGCCCTTGTTGTGTTAGACAGCCATTCCACTTCAAAGGCTGTGTGAAACTCTGTATGTGAGACCCAGGCTTTTTAGAAATCAATTTACTTCTACTGCCCATCCTAAACCACTGTAATGCGCGCGCGCGCGCACACACACAGACACATATACATACATACATACATATATGTGTATGTGCAAAACAGCACTGTTCCATTTCGACTTGCATTTCGACGTTTCAACGGAACAGAATTTTGTTTCAAATTTTGTTTTGATTTGAAATTGCTGTTCCATTTCATTTCATCAAAACAGATCAGGGGCCTGCAACCCTGGGAGGACTGTGGGGGTTGTGCCAGTCCTCCTGGGGTTGCATGCTCCCAATTTGCCTGTCAGATGAGGAAGGGAAGCCAGGTGCTGCCACCTGGGACTGGTGCCAGCACACCACCAGTCCCAGGCAGCAGCACCGGTTTCTCTCATCTGGCAGGAAAATCAGGGGCTGCAACCCCAGAAGGGCTGCGGGGGCTGTACAATTGGGCTCAGTTTCCTTCCCCAACCCGATTGAGCTGGGAAAGGGTACTGAGCCCAATCGCTCAGTTTCCCCTCTCCTATGCTGCAATTTATTGGGTGGGGGAAGGCAACTGAGCATGATCGCTTGGTTCCCCTGCCCATCACTGTGATCCATTGGACTGGGGAGGGGAGCTCAGGTCAGCTGGGCTGAGTTGCCTTCTCCAGCCCAATGGATCGCAGCACTGGGGAGGGGAATTGAGTGATCGGGTTCAGTTCCCTTCCCCAGCCTGATCGTAATGCTGGGGAGGGCAACTCGGCTTAGCTGGGCTGAGTTCCCTTCCCCAGCCCAATCCTAGCACTGAGGAGAGGAACTCACCTGGGTTGGTTCAAAACTCGAAATGTTTCGAAACTTTTGAAATGTTTCAACTGCCCTCATTTTGTTTCAAGACTGTTTCAAAGCCCTTCATTTTGTTCCATTTTGATTTTACTGTTTTGAGCTCAAAAGTGTCAAAATGAAACAGCCAATGAAATTTTGCGAAGTCCTAATGATATATATACATATTCACTCTGGAGCTGGGATCTTACCTATATATGTATGTATGTAGCGCGTGTACACACACACGCACACACACACCTGTAAGCCAATTCCCCCCCGCCCAAAAAAAAACCTTTAAAAACCATTTTCTAAGCCAACAACATCCAGAATGGGTATACATACATTGTTGCATACTTACTTGGCCATCACATTGTCTACTCCAAATGTTCACTGGGTTCACATGTAATGCCTGCCACCCTCCCAACATGAAGGGTCAATTGGCTAGCTCCTGGCAGCTTTCCAAAGGATCAGGACATAGACTTCATCTGTACTGCGGGTGTGGTTGATACCAGCCAGGATAGAGACACTGGGTATTTTTCCACTGTCTGCATCTGTGGTTAACGGAGTCAGCAAAGACATCATTAATATAGTACTCAAAAGGTAGTCAAACGCCTCCCAGACTAGCCCAATTCTCTACTGTTTCTCCATATGTCTGCACATCCTTTAATGCATTGCCTGTTTGAATACTACAACACACTTTGTCTCTTCCTCTGGTCCACTAGACTTGTGTCCTCAGCTGTCAGGTTCAAGACTTCATTCCTCTGCTGCTACCTGTTCATCCCTTTTCTCTATATGCAGCCCCTCAGGCTGAGCAGTTTCATGTTGTAAAGTTATGTTCTGCCAAATACAACATTCTTTTAAAAATCCTACTGGCCTTTTTGGGGGGCTGTACTGTCCTGTGCCACCAGATGAATGCAGGCATGAGAAATTCTTTTTGGGGCATGATAGCTCTTTCCACAACTGGCATGCTGTATGGAAGAGTGGGTTTGGTCTATGTTTTACCTCACCACTGTATGCACCAGGGAGTGAGAGAGAGGTATTGATGAGAACATAGTCCAGGATATCTTATCTGAGCCTCCAGAGCCCTGGCTACTGTTTCAAACCATTCTAAAAAAACACTCCATAGCCAAGGAACACCAGCTGCAGGAGCCAGGCAGATGTGGTGGAAGCCAGGGGTATGGAAGTCTTTGCCTACCAATGACCTGGGCATGAATTGACCACAGTGGAATCTTCTGAAGAAGAGGAGCTAGGACCACACAGAAGCATCATGGCTAGAGCAAGGAATCCTAGCCAACACATTGGTGCAGTTGAGTCAGGTGCTGATGGTAATCATTGAACTCATAGCATACATGCAGAACCTGCTTGGGAATGTTTGCATGCTCATATATGCAGTATCTATGGCAACCAGAGCTGGGATATTAGCAATTTGGTGAAAGCCTCATATTGTTTGTCCCCAAGTGCCAGAGTCCACCGGAAATACATTTCATGTTTCAAATAAAAGCAAATGCTCTTTATTGTTAAAAAACTAGATGAATACCCCCTCCCCTTTTTATGCTGAGAAATATGGAACGAGTCCTTCTCCCATTAAATGTACAGCTTTACCTTCCTCTCACCCATTTCATGACCCTCAGTCTTTTCATGCTACCATGACCTTATGGCTTTACTGTAATAGCTCTTTTGACACTGAGTCTATCAAGCTGAGCAGGTCAAAGTCTGGGGTTAAATCCAGGGAGCAACCCTCCATCTACTAAGGGGTTGATCATAAAGTTTACAAATACCACGCAGCATGAAAAGATACATCACTTATGTGCTAATCCTTACAGAGAGGTACAAATGATAAGATTAATGATGAACCATTCAATATACCTTATTCACATGCTTCATTTGAAGGTCAGAAAATATCTTCCCTGTTCTCAATAGTTATCTCCTTCCATTCAGGTCCTATAATTATGCTTCTTTCTCATAATTAATGTTTTGCTGCCATCTAGTGATCCTGGAAAGCAAGATCTATTTCACTCATCTCTGTATCATTTTTCTCTTTACTGCTGTCCTAAAATAGGCTTCCAAATACAGTAAGTCCTTCCTTCAAATGTCATAAGCATTAAAGACTCTTTAGGTGCACTGGGACACCAAATTTGAACTGTCAGTGCCCAATGCGCCCACAGGAACATGCTGTTTCCCTATTAATTCATCAGCAAGTATTGCATGTAGGCTCAAATTTGGATATTGCTAAATCTAAAGGGAGTTTGGGCTTTGATTTCAGGAGGATCAGGTCTGGACCCCATACTCTCACATTGTAATATTGATCTCAGCAGCAACATTTTCTTATTACCATTATACAGATAAGTATTTCACAAAGAGCATGTTTAACTTCATACAATTTGTGACACGTTGGGGAGAATCGTTCTACTTATTTTCAGAAGCCTACTCACGACAACATTTATTCACTTTTTTGTCATAGCATTCCTATGAGTTACAGGGTGATGTTATAAGCCCTATTTCATAACAGGGGAAACTGTGGCTTAAGATAGTAAAATTGTCTATAAATGCCTAAAACTTCAAAAGGAAATTGTGACTCCAGATTAGCTACACCCATTCACTCTCTGATTGATTTCAATGCAGTTATTCCCATTTACACTGCTTAAGTATCTGCCTCTATTGACTTCTATGGTGCTAAGAATAAATCTCATTACCTGACAATCTCTCCAGTGGTGATTAACAGGGATCCTGGTTTTCCATGATAAAAAATCACAAATTCTCTGATAAAAATCCCAAAAGCTGTGGTTAAAATTAAATGCCCCTGACAGCCCTGTTGGTGTCCCTCACTCCCCCTCCACAGCCCCACAGCCCTGCTAGTGTCCCTTGCCCCCATCCACAGCCCCTGCCCCCCCACCCCCAGCCATATTAAAGGGAGCCCACAGCTGCCAGGGCTATAGGGCCAGGGACCCAGGTCTGCAGCCCCCAACAGGGCAAAACTCAATCCAGCTTGGCCAAGTGTTCCTCCTAGGAGATGTCTGGATAATTAAAATTGCCCGTGATGACCATATCCCATGCATGTGCAACCTCAGCCAATTTTCGGGATCGAGTTCCTCCCCCTGGTTTGGTGGTCTGCAGTATACACCTACAATCAGGTTTCTCTCACTGCATGCCCCGCCCTTATAACCCCCACCCCCCAACTTAACCCAGAGGGTTTCAAGCTGTTCATTTTTAATCTGATGTCAGCTGCCAAGGAAGTGTACTGCTCTTTCACATAGAGAGCAATGCCACCACCTTTCTTCCCCGCCCAGTCCCTTCTATCCAGGGTGTAGCCCTCTCTAGCTACACTCCAGTTGTGTGAGAAGTCCCACCAGGTCTCTGTAATCCCTACTAGATCATGATGCCCACTGGAGAGTAGGATGGCTATCTCCTCCTGCTTGTTCCCCATGCTCCTGGTGTTAGTATATAGGCACCTGAGTCCTCCTACTGAGGCCCTCATCTTTCTGTCCCACTGATGGAGAACTATTCCCTCAACTCCCACAAGGGTGGTTCTCCTAGTGTCCCTATCTAGAGAGCTTGTGGACATGTCCCCAGACATGGCTGAATTTGTGTATCCCCATCCCCCAGCAATCTTAGTTTAAAGTCCTGTCCAGAAGATCAGCCATCATGGCCACAAACAGGGATTTACCTTTCCTTGTGAGGTGGATCCCTTCCCACCTGAGGCACCTGAGTCCTCCTACTGATTAAAAGGATATGTCCAATTTGTTTAGGTGACTATGAATCCTAGCCCTACCCTCCAATATATCTACTACACCCCCAAGCTTGGTGTCATTGGCAAACTTACTTAGGGTGTAATCCACCCCATCTTCCAGGTCATTGATGAAGATATTAAACAAAATCTGCCCCAAGACTGACCCCTGGGGCACTCCATTTGATATTGACTGCCAACTGGACCTTGAGCCATTGAATGCTACCTGATGATCTAGCCAGCATGCTATCCACTTTACAGTCCATTCATCCAACCCAAACTTCCTCAGCTTGCTTGCAAGAATGTTGTGAGAGACTGTATCAGAAACCTTACTAAAGTCAGGTATATCATATCCACTGCTTTCCCTGTATCCACAAACCAGCCATCTCACCATAGAAAGCAATCAAGTTGGTCAGGATTGACTTGCCCTTGTTGAATCCATGCTGACTGTTCCTAATCACTTTCTTCCCCTCCAAGTACTTAGAAATGGATTCCGTGAGGACCTTCTCCATGATTTTTCTGGGAACTGAGGTGAGTCTGAGTGGTCTGTAGTTCCCTAGATCCTCCTTCCCTTTCTTAAAGATGGGCACTATATTTCGCCTTTTCCAGTCATCCAATATAGACCATAGACATTCAAATGTTCTTTTCAGGCATTAAGTCAAGTACCGCACATGTTGGAATTCCATTCCTAAACACACAGCACTGTGTGTGGGCAACTACACAAATATCCAGGTTGAGAATATGCTATGGCAATAAAGTGACTGGAAGGAGACTTCCCATCTGTTTGGGGGCATACCTCAGTAGCTAGGACACTTACCTGAAGGTTCTACATGCTGGGCCTTCCTCACTCAGGGAAGTTTTGACTCTAGGTCTCTTTGACTTCCAATCACAGCACTCTAAACACTGTACCCCAAGTCAGATATCATTCTATGCTTTTTCTGGTACTCCTTTCATTATTGTACTCTGTGCAACCACAAGAGGGTGGTGTGTGGGAAATATTTGGAAGGAAGCAAGGACAAGAGCAAGATAGAGGTTGTGTGGCTCAGGCTCACCAAGGTAGCTGCTGGCCTGGAGAAGAGGGGGCTAAACTCTAGCCAGGGCTCTTCTTCCTAGTGAAGCAGAAGCTTCCCTCTATATTGGCATTCATCCATTTTCTCCAGTGACTATATTAGTGCCTCAGTTTCAAAAGGACAGACATACACAATTTCCATTTCTGTTTCTGAGGCTGAACCTGATAGTCATAGGTTTGGGCTGACTCTTTTTCTTGGCATGCAAGGCCAGTATGAATCCACAAGAAGTGTGTGTAGAGGTCCTGGATATTACTGTGCATGTTCAATTTCAATGAATATGTAGTCACGAATAATTATCTAGGTGTACAGGATTTGTGCCCAGGACCAGGCTGTCAACTGTTTTAGAGACATTTCTGGTACTTACACAACCAAAAATGCCATGTAGGTGACAAAATCCAGACTGTTAAATAATCAGGAAGGGAACAGAATGTTACCCTAATCGTTTAGACAGCTAATTCCCATTGATTTCAGTACAGTTGGATAGCAAAATATTTATCAGGAAATGGGATTAATTACTTAGGAACCGAAGTCAAGGGCCAGAACTTTAAAGATGTTTAGGGACTTAAAGACATTAAGACAGGTCTAAAAGGACTTACAAAAGCGCACTGAAATTAATAGAAATGGGTGGTCCATAGCACCTAGGCAATTCCAGTATTAAGTATTCTATAACATGTGTTCTATACTGCAATTAGCAATGACAGTTTGTATGGATAACCTCCCCCACCAAAAAAAAAAAAAAATTACAGAAGTGTAATCAAGATTAGAAACTGCCACTTGATACATTTTCAGGCAGTGGTGGATTAAGATTTATTGGGGCCCTGGCCAAACAGAAAATTGGAGGCCCCTCACACCCCATTATAAACATGAATTAGGAAAAAGCATTAATAATTAGACCCATTAAATGTTTACACAGTGCATTAATAAATAAAGCATAACACACAATGTTGAAATTACTCAATTTTGCCAACACAAAACTGGATAAAACAACTGCCTAAGAAAAATTGCTCAGATGCATGAGATCACCATAAATCTATAATAATATGAAAGGAAAGATGTTTTTGTTTGGTGGCCATGTAGACTCTTGTTTGACTTTTAATTTTTTTTTAATATACATTTTACATTGTACCTACACTACAGTAAAATACTACAAGAAAAATACAGGCCGCACTGATAGCCTACACAGTACATCTCAATGTTCTTTTTTCATTCCTAAACATTAAACATGTGCTAAACTTGTTAAAACACCTGGGCCCCCTCCTGTCCTACACCTCAGGCAGGTGTGGACCTGGGGATTAGCCCGAGGCAGGGAAGCAAGTGGACTGAGATGGGGGTAGGCAAACAGCCTGCTAAACACTAGCAACTTGGAGGTATCATTCTTTCCATGGAGGCACCTCTCACCCTCCACAGAGGCACCAGGCCTGCTCAATCTGTTGTGTTCATGGCTGTGGCTTTGGAAGAGACAGGGGGAGGGGGCGGGGGGGAGGGAGCAGGGTTTGGTGGGATTTTTTTATTTATTATTTTTTCAAAGCTTGATGGTGTAGTGAAAATGTCTCATGATCTCACTACACAAAGGCTTCACAGCTGAGAACTGCAAATTGTTTCTTCTCCTCTCTCCCCCACCACTGCGGGGCCAGGAGGGGGAGGGGGGGGACCTGTTAGGGGGAGAGAACAGTCCGAACAATGCTTGGTTCACGATAAGGCTCAGATTCCCGTGGGAACACAAAGATTAGTTACTGCTTGCTTTGCACATAAATTTTGCAACCCTTGTTACTTGCCCGTTTTAGAACTATGCATGTACTAAAAAACTTTGCAGGAAGCTGTAGCCAATCACAGATTGCTACAATGGGATCTTGTTCATGAGAGGTATAAAAATGTATCTTCGGGCGTGGCTAGGGGTCGACTTCGCTTTGAGCACTTAGCTCCGTTGTCGAACTTGTTTGCAAACAATAAACTCAAGATGGATCCAGCCTGAGTATGTGACTCTCTCCTTGAGGTATATTGGAAAAGCCTCCAGGGGCACGAAACTAGCCGTTTGTGCAACAATGGCACGACTGCTGAAGTGTGAGAAGTCCCAGGCAATGCAACCAATTTGCAAAGGAGAAATAATTGGAGGCTCTGCTGCTTGTCACAGAGCTCAGCCAGCCCTACCCCTCATGCTTGGTAAGTGGGAGTGTGCAGCTGCAGAGTCCTCCATAGCTCAGTCTCCACACCCCGCTCTAACCCATTCCTGCCGGGTCTCTGCCTTACATGGGAGCAGGCACCTGCCCACCTGAAGGGCACATGCAGTTCTGTGCAACCCCATAGGCCAGCCACACACGGCCTTCCCCTGTTCTCCCCAGCACCAGTCCACCTGGTCCAGCCATGGAGCACTGGCCCCAACCTGGCAGGGGATGCTCCCATTGCAGACGTGAAGGGCACAGCAGGGAAGCACAGGGTCCCACTGAGCATAATGTGCTGACAAGGGCTGGGGTCATTGCTAGAGCAGGGCCTGGTAAGCACCACAAGAATGACTCAATGGAACCTGAGCCTGACTGTGAGCTGGAAATGCAGGGGATGAGTCATGGGTGTGGGGTCTCTACCATGCTGAAGCCCTGTGGGAGACGTGGGTGAGGGATGGCGGGGCAGGGCAGGACTGGTGCAGCCCCTGCATGGCACTCAGCACTTCACTCACCTTGCCAAATACCTCACATGTGAAGCTCTTAGGCTTGCCTTCAGCCACCACACTCAGCTTGCCTTGTACTCCACACCCTCCTTTATCACCTGGTCCAGCTAGCATCCCCTCTGTTTTTTTTCTAAGGGGGGCCCTGGGCCCAGGCTCTGCAGGCCCCTTGCATTAATCTGTCCCTGCTTTCAGGTTTCTATGCGTATGCATATTTGCTGCCCCCCATGGAAGGAACAAATGCTGGCCACTGTATGCATGTTTGAGACCAAGGGAATGGAGACTGCAACCTAAGCTGTAATGAATGGACAAAGCCCAGTCCCAGTCTGGCAGGGCAGCCCTACCAGGCAGGAACTCAGAAGCAATTCCAGAGTTCAAACAGGGCTTTTAGACACAGAATCATAGAAAATTAGGGTTGGAAGAGACCTCAGGAGGTCATCTACTACAACCCCCTGCTCAAAGCAGGACCATCCCCAACCAGATCATCCCAGCCAAAGCTTTGTCTAGCTGGGTTATAAAAACCTACAAGGATGGAGCTTCCACCACCTCTCTGGGTCACCTGTTCCAGTGTTTTACTACCCTCCTAGTGAGAAAATTCTTCCTAACATCTAACCTAAACTTCCCTTGCTGCAACTTGAGACCATTTGTTCCTTGTTCTGTCATCTGCCACCACTGAGAATAATCTAGCTCAATCCTCTTTTGAATCCCTCTTCAGGTAGTTGAAGGCTGCTATTAAATCCTACACCCTCAATCTCCTCTTCTCCAGGCTAAATAAACCCAGTTCCCTCAATCTTTCCTCATAAGTCATGTCTCCCAGCCCCCTCACCATTTTTGTTGCTTTCCATTGGACTCTCTCCAATTTATTCACATCCTTCCTATAGCGGGGGGCCAAAAACTGAACATAGTACTCCAGGTGTGGCCTCACCAGTGCTGATTAGAGAGGAATAATCACTTACCTTGATCTACTGGCAGCACACCTACTAAAGCAGCACAGTATGCCTTTAGCCTTCTTGGCAACAAGGGTGTACTGCTGGCTCATATTCAGCTTATTGTCCACAGTAACCCCCAGGTCCTTTTCTGCAGAGCTGCTGCCCAGCCAGTCAGCTCCCAGCCTGCACCCGAGCATGGGATTATTCTGTTCTAAGTGCAGGATTTTGCACTTGTCCTTGTTGAACCTCATGAAATTCCTTTTGGCCCAATTCTCTAATTTGTCTGTCACTCTGAACCACAGCCCTACCCTCCAGGTTAATAACTACTCCCCCCAGCTTGGTGTCATCTGCAAACTTGCTGAGGGTGCACTCTATTCCATCTTCCAGGTCATTGATGAAAACATTGGACCAGACTGGCCCCAGGATGAACCCCTGAGGCACTCCACTTGATACTGGATGCCAGCTAGACACGGAGCTACTGATTACTGCCCTCTGAGCCCGATGTTCCAGCCCATTTTGTATCCACCTTTTGTCCATCCATCCAGCCCCTACTTCCTTAGCTTGCCTATGAGAATGCTGGGGGAGACCATATCAAAAACTTTGCTAAAATCAAGGTACACAACATCCACCAGTCTCCCCTCATCCACAGAGTCAGTCACCTCATCATAGAAGGCAATCATATTGGTCAGGCATGACTTGCCCCTGGTGAATCCATGCTGACTGTTTCAAATCACATTTCCCCCTCCAAGTGCTTAGAAATGGATTCCTTGAGGATCTGCTCCCTGATTTTTTTTTTCAGGGATTGAGTTGAGGCTGACTGGGCTGTATTTCCCTAGATTCTCCTTTATTCCCTTTCTTAAATATGGGCACTATGTTTGCCCTTTCTCAATCATCTGGAACTCTCCTGATTGCCATGAGTTTTCAAAGATGGTGGTCAGTGGCTCTGTAATCTCATCAGCCAACACCCTCAGCATCCTTGGATGCATCCCATCCACCCAATGGACTTGTACATGTCCAGCTTTTCTAAGCAGTCCCTGACCTGTTCTTTCACCACTGAGGATTGCTCACCTCCTCCCCAATCTGTGCTACCTGGTGAAGTAGTCTGGGAGCTGACCTTGCCTGTGAAGACAAGGCATGAGTTCCCTAAGTAAGTTAAGGTCTGCTTTTATGAAGTCCAGGGTCCTTACTTTGCTGCTCTCCATCCTTCCTTTCCTCAGGATCCCATCGCTGTTTGTAAGCAGCAGATCAAGAGCACAGCTCCTAGTTGGCTGCTCCAGCACTTGCACCAGGAAGTTGTCCCCAGTACTCTACGAAACCTTCCTGGATTGCCTTTGCACTGCTGCATTGCCCTCCAAACATATGTCAGGTTGATTGAAGTCCCCCAAAAGAACCAGGGTCTGTGACCCAGAAACTTCTGCTAGCTGTTTGAAGAAAGCCTCACCTACCAATTCCTCCTCATCTGGTGGTCTATAGCAGACCCCCACCACAACATCGCCCTTGTTGCTCTTCCCTCTGACCCTAACCCATAGACTTTCAATAGGCCTATCTTCAGTTACATACTGGAGCTTTTAGATTTCATATGGCTCTTTTACATTACAAAGTTCCACTCCTCCTCCTCTTCTCCACTGTCTGTCCTTCCTGAATACCTTGTACTGATCCATGAGAGTGCTCCACTCATGCAAGCTCCCACCAAGTCTCTGTTATTTCAATTGCATCATAATTCTGTAATTGTGCAAGGACTTCCAATTCTCCCTGCTTGATTCCCAGGCTCCATGCATTTGTGTACAGCTACCTGAGGTAACTAGTTAATTGCCCTGATATCTCAGGATGTATGAGAGCATCTCCCCTGTACAGTGATTTACTGGGGCAAAAATACCCCAAACAATAAGTACACTATAATGGGCTCCACATTAACTGTTACCACACAGGAAAGAGAACCAGGAGTCAGTGGGTGTGTCTACATGAGACACTAAAAGTGCAGTAGGCTAGTTCTGCTGTGCATTACTGTGTGTGGTGGTGCACCTCGGGGTGCTTGCCACTTTAAAGGCCTGATCAGGCTGGGAGGCAGCCTGCAGGTGCCTGCAGAGTTAATCAGGTGGTCACATGACAGCCAGCAGGCCACCTGATTGGAGCAGGGCAGCACAGGTTCAGGGTTGGATGGTGTGGTGGGGCTGCCTGTGGTGGGGTGATCCCCAGGAAATGCCACACCAGTGCCTCCCTAGTAAAAGGTGAGTATGGGGCACCTCATAGCCTCAGTCCCCAGAACCTGGTGGGTAACCCCATAGAAGGAACAGGTTCAGGGCCCAGGTATGTCAACAGATGTCTGAGGCCTAAGGGCTCTAAGACCCAGAAACCACAGTGAGGGGGCAGTGTAGTGGTCCCAGTAGGGGAACATGTGAGGGAACAGCTGAGCAGTAGGCTCTGTAGAGTAGGGTCTATATGGGGGCCTGAAGGCCTGAGCATAGATTGTGTAGAGTAGGGTCCATGCAGGTAGGGCCTGAAGGGCTGTGCAGGGGCTGTGTAGAATAGGATCTATGTGAGGGGCCTGGAGGACTGTGCATAGGCTGGCCCTAGTAGTTTGATAGAGTGAGCTCCAGTGAGGGGTCAGAGTAGTTACACCAGCAAGGGGATAGTGTGAGGCCCCAGTGGAGGGGCATAAGTTGAGGCCTCAATGAGGGGGCATGAGGCCAAGCCAAGTCTCCGGACACATGAGGCCAAGTTTGGGCCAAAGGCTGAGTGTGGCCCAGCAATGGGGCCAGGAGAGTTAGGAGTAATTTAGATGCCATCTGTGAGGCATGGGACATAGTAAAGGGAAGGTTGAAGCCATGTATAATGCTGTTGGGATCAGGGCATTAAAATGGGCAGCCTCCCACCTAGATTCATGAACTGGTTACATCAAAGTCATGACAGGAAAGGTAGGTGGGTGGACTTTCCTAGACAGATGGGAGAATCAATTATTAGACCAGCCACAAGACTGTGCCTGTCACAGTGTGTCAGGGCCAAAGCTGTGCTAATGTGCAGTAGAATTAGTGTATTGTGCATTAGCGTCACTTAAAAGACCTGCGTTGGCACTGCTATACAATAGTACTGATTACCATACGCTAACTTAGTACCTGTTATTAGAGGTACTAAACTTAAATGCACAGTAATTATGCCATATTAATACATGTGTAGATGTGCCCAGTGTGGGGAGGTCACTAAAAAACATCAGCTCAGTGCTCAGCAGCCATCAAAAAGGCAAAACAAACAAACAAACAAAAAAATGTTACGGATTATTAAGAAAGGAACTATAACAAGATGGAAAATATAATGGTGTCACTTTATAAATCCACGATGCATTGACACCTTGAATACTCTGCCAAGTTCTGGTCCCCTTCTCCTCAGAAAGGAGAAAGAAGTACGATAGATGGCCCTAAGAAAGGCAACAAGGATTTTAGTGGTATGGAGTGACTTCCATATGAGGATAGACAAAGAAGCTAGGGCTATTAAGTTTAGAAAAGAGATGCTCAATGTGGGATATGGTGAGTGTTTGCAAAAGAGAAAGTAGATAGAGATGTATTATGTACTCACTTTCACAGGACAAGAACTAGGGTTTACAAAATGAAAATAGTAGGTAATCAGTTTGACACACTTACATACGCACTTTAATGCACATTTAGTCTATTTTAATGCACATTAAAGCATGACAAAAAACTGCATGCTTTCGCTAATGCATCTTTTCCTAGTACCTCACAATGGAGTTATTAATTTTAATGTGCATTATCAAAAGCCTATTAATGAACATGTAGACGGACCCTTTAAAACTATCAAAAAGAAGCTCTTTTTCACACAGAATGTAATTAAAGTGTGGAACTCATTGCCATCAGATGTTGTGGAAGCTCAGTCAGCCAGATTCAAAAGGATTGGACGGGTTCTTGGAGGAAAGGTGCACCAATAGCAATTGTGACCCTTGCTACACATTACATATATTATGCAATTAATTGGTCAACTGTACAAAAGATTTAGACCAGCCACAAATGCAAACTAATTATAATACAATAAAGATGACTATCCAGCTATAAAAAGGGCTAACCAGATACACATAAAGTTACTGCTTGAAAATATGTAACAGCTCTATAGCTGGTTTTGATCCAGCTTTATTTTGAACATGTAGCAGGGCCTTTATGGACACAGCCTCTGAATCAGAATTTCCTAGACCTTAAATGCTGGAGGCTGTAAGGGAGAAAGAAACAGTTGAAAAACCCTTGGGCCATACCCTGTCCACTCTTTTAAACTGTGTGATACAGGAGACTGGGCAAGATGGTGTGAGGTAGTAAATGGCAATTATAATGTTCTTAGGGGCTGGTCAACAGCAGAGCTGGAGGAAGTCTAGGTGTGATAGTTGGGAGCTGTGATGGAGAAAGCTCAGGACTTTAATAGCAGTGACTGAGGGACCTCTGTAGATATAAACATAAAACTGGGATATCAAGGGGTATATTTGAGGAGTATTGTGGTTTTGAACTGAGGGCAGTCAGGACCAGAAGGTCACAGGCAGGAAAGAAACATTTTTTCATAATGAAGGTTCACTAACTAGTCTCAGTCACCAAGGTATCAAAACTAGAAAATATCTTTTCATTATATCACCTGGGCCTGGCTGCCTGTGTCAGCCTTGCGGTAACTTGGGCTTTGTTTGCATAGAAGTGTCATTGAGCCCCACCTCTTATGCTCTTTCTGTATGCAGGAGCTAGATAGAGTTTATGAATGGAGATATCACCTTTCTCCAGGCAAGGGATTACTGCTTGACCCTTTTCATTTCCCACATCAGAGGCTACTTGACATATAAGCTATCCATTGCTTTTCTCAATGTAGTATAATCACTGTCCCTGACTTACTTTCTAATCAGCCCCAATGGGACTGCCACTCACACTTGCATTTGTCTACCAAATGTATCCTTTAACAGCACTCAATGGGACCCATTAAAATTAAAACTTTCTTTCATTCTCTCTCTATTCTTAATTGCTTAAGAGGTTTGTCCAATCTCCCTGCAGAGCCCAGGTCCCAGAGACTCAGTATGGCATTCCTCAGAGTGATAATTAAGGCACATGGAATCATAATGAGGTTCTTGTTCTCCTGAGAAGCTCTGTTTGAGTCACAGGTGCTTCATGGCTAATTGGAGAGATTTTTTTAGATGTGTTTCTAAGGGCATGAGTTTAATGAGCATCTAACAAGACTGATTTTATTTACTTTTGTTTTATTATTACTATCTTAAAGAAGAAATACAATTAATATGATTGAAATTAAATTTATCTGGGTAAAAAAGCTATGACTTCAAATCTTGAATCAGGCAGCAGCACACTTGTCACCAAATACTTTGTGGTTGGACACTTTCTTGCCACTTTTATGACCAGTCACCAGGAGCTGAGTGTCTTTATCCCCTTGTCAGTGCCATGCATAACAGAATATTATAGTCACACTGAAAAACTTTCATCAGTTCCAGTTCCCACCTGCTTTGCTTTTAAAATTAGCTGTGTAAAGAGAGAGGAGAATTAACAAAAAAATAATATATCTTCATGTTTTAGTGCAATTTAGTACCTTGCCTATGAAGTATATCCTGTCCCTTTCCCTATGGATTTTATCTGTCGGAGGGAGAATAGAAAATTAATAGGTTGATAAATGCTTTGATACAAGTACACACACACTGTACAGCTGGACAAAACATTTTCAATGAATAGTAAATTAACTGAAAAACTGAATTTTGGAGGGAATGAACATCCGCAAAACTAGATCAATATATTTTGAAAATATCAGAACAAATATTTCAATCTTTATTGTAGAATGTTATTCATCATGGCAACAATCTGGAAAAAGAAAATGAAAAGAATGAAAGTTTTAAAAGAATAAACATACTTATTATGGGAAGGATATATATATATATATATTCATCCTGTAATACATATTTTCTTCTTTCAAAATGTTCATTATTTTCATATATGCACACTGCAACAATCCTAAAAAAAGAAAAATAAAAGAATGAACATTTTTAAAGAAAAGTATTTATTACAGGATGAATATATATACATATATATATATATATATATTTATATTAGAGGATGATCATGTTAATGATTTTATGATCCTGTAATAAATATTTTTCTGCTTTTAAAATTTTCATTCTTTTCATTTTCTTTTTCAGGATTGTTACAATGTGTGTGTGTGTATTTACACACACACACACGGCTGTGGCTTGCTCAGTAGGTCAAAGGGTCATACAGAAGTGGCTCTGTGCCCTCAGCGAGATAGGCAGTCACAAAGGCCTGAGCGCTACCTGCCTAATGGTGGGGTCTGGTGCCTCTGGATCCCACCATGGAAGCCATGCCCTTGGCCCACATTGGCAGCACCTCAGGTGGGGGAGGAGACTGGTTGGTGGATGGCATGCTGGCATGGGACAGTGGATCCCCCTGTTTCACATCCCCCCACCTCTGACCTTCTGCCTCCGTGACTCTCTCGACCAGTACCTCCGTCTGCTGATTCACGCTTTAGCTGCTGCATATACTCCCCTTCACCTTTGGGTCAACGTGGCAGCCAGCACATGGACCGTACTGGACCGCAAGAGATCAAGCCATTCCTGATGCCTTCCTTCAGCCACCTCACCAGTGCCTGCACATCTGGTGACAATGGCTTGCCCCAGCCAGGAACATTGATCCCCTGGAACTTCTTCATTTGACTCTGAAGTTCCCTCACTACAGGGATCACCTGGCTAAGGAGGGCATCACCAGCACTGAGGCTCTTGGTGGCCTGAGGACCAACAAGATCTGGGAGATGGTCTTGCTCAGGGAGATTGGGATCAGAACCCCCCTTAACAGAGCTGAGTGGGATACCATCTCATAGATGACCTTCTGTTGCTCCACCAGACTCTTGAGCATCAAGTATGTGGAGTTCCACCAAGTCTCCACATCCTGCATGATTTTGTGCTGTAGGGTGTTCAGCTCTGCCTGTTTGTCCTGCAGCATCTTTCTCCTCTTGATGCTTCAGTTCC
>NW_005842516.1:213377-253837 GCF_000455745.1 Alligator sinensis | reverse complement strand
AAAGAGAAAAAAAATTACATTGTTTTTGGCATATCCAAGGTATGTTATGAGGCCACAATGGACAAGTTTGTGCATCTCTAAATGGGTCTCCCCTTTTGAATACACCCTTGGTGGTAGAGGATGTCCCTTCAAGTCTAAAATCCTGATATAGTTGAGGTCCTGAATTCAGGAAAGTGGGTGCAACTAATCAAAAGGGGGTCTTGGTTGAGGGAGGATCAGAAGAGTTCCAGCATAACACATACAAAGTTTGTTGCACCCAGGATTGTGAATGGGTTCTCTGGGGCGCCTCCAGATACTCATCCTTTCTGGATAGTACATTGGCCTTGCTGTTGCATGTCCTGGGTCTACAGTTAATTTAAAAATTAAATATGGAATAAACAAAGACCAGTAGGCCTGTCATCGTTTGAGACTTGCCGAGTGGTGATACTCCAGATTCCTATGGTTAGTTAAGACCTTTACCAAGTGTAGGGCACTCTTCAAATGATGGTATTACTCTGAAAATGCCTCTTTGGTAGCCAACATTTCCTTGTCTCGAATGTTCTAGTTAACCTCAACAGGAGTCATCTTCTGGGATTCGGAGGCACATGGATGCAGTGGCTCCCCAAACCCTAGAAACAAGGAGAGTACTAATCTTATCACTAAACTAGAAGCATATACCTCCAATATGAAAGGGAGGTTGAGTCTGGAAGTGCTAAAACCCAGCACATCCAGGGGGTAAAATACAGATTGAGCTTCTAGGCTGTTACATAGATTAAAGGTAACATTGAAAGTTGGATACTGATAAAAGAGTCAGAAATAGGTCTACAGCCTGACATTTATTTGTTTGTACTTCAAAACACAAAAACAAACATTTATCCTAAAGTCTGACTGGCTACCCGTGACAGCACAACACAGGTTTTCACCTATACTGGCTGGGGAGACTCAGGAGCTGGGAGGAGAGTGACATGCAGATTGGCAGCAGGATTTCTTGAATTAGCTGAGTTCTCCAAATTTCCCTTGAGCCAATGCCCAATATTTATAGATTGCTGGATTTAGTATTCTCATAAATAATCTCTGGTTGACATTATTTAAATTTATTTGTTTCACTTAAACATTTGGAACTGGACTGAACCATTTTTGATTTGGGGGTTTTTTGTTTGTTTTTTTGTGGCTGTGAAAGGCATCAATTATTTGGGGTTTAGGTTTCTGTGAAAATTACATTTCTGGAGGGAAGGATTCTTATTTCCATCCTTCACCATTATTGGATACTGCTTCCACTCATCTTGTGTTTCTCTTCTCTAAAATTTATGGTCTTTCAATTTTGGATTATCCAGAATTTCCCTATGTAGCATATTCCAATGTATGACCACATTCATATTTAGAAAGTTACTACTTATCTCCAGCCTAGTCCTTGTCCTGTCCTGCCCCCTATAGCCCATCTCCATCCACTCTTTAATTACTTTTTAGTTATTTGAAGCTGCTTATCAACTCTTCCCTCAGTCTTAACTTCTGTAGACTAAATAATCCTAGTTCTTTCAGTTTTTCATCATAAATTGTCCCTCCCAAGCCCCTAATCTTTCTTTTTTTTTTTTTTTTCCCCCTGTGCCGGACTCTTATTTTTCTCAAAGTGTGGGGCCCAAACTGACAGACAATGTTATTTGAGTAAATCTGATATCTAGTCCAATTAAAAGATATTGGATTTACCCAAAGAACCTTGTTTGCCTATGTCCTTATACCAACACAACTACAACCAATACCCCTGCATCCAAAACTGGACATAATACCCAAGGTGAGGCCTCACCACTGCTGAATAGTGCAGAAGAATCACTTCCCTTGATTTACAAGTGACCCTCCTATTAAGACTACCCACTGTATTGGCTTTTTTTTTTTTTTTTTTGCAACAAGAGCACACTGCTGTCTCATATTCAGCTTATGATCCACTGTAAACTCCAAATCCTTCTCTCTAATACTTTAGTTTGGCCAGTCATTCCCCACTCTGTATTTGTGCATGAAATCATTCCATCCCAAATGCAGGACTTTGCACTTATACTTTTTGAATTTATTTAGGATTATCCTGCCTTGAACCTTGTACACAGGGCTGGATGAGAAAATTTAATGAACTCCTTTTAGTCCTTATTTTCCTATAATGTAAAAAAAACCCAAAACAACAGGCTGTTTCAGGTCTTAAGTATATCCACCAGAGGGAGAACTAAGCCCATATATTGAATTATTATTCTTTTTTCTTTGTGCATGGGTTCAAAAGTGAATAATAAGTAGGAGTATAGAAAGATGGGACCTTGGAAGCATACCAAGTGTCTTTAAAATGCTCCAAAAAAGTGTGGGGTGGTGTGCAGATGTACAGAACCAACAGAATGCTTCAACTCAGGCTATTCTGACTCAAAAATAACCCAAGAAAAAGCAGGGACAACTCTGAACTGTTTCACAGTGGAGAACTTCATGTTACACTTGAGCTCTCCAGCACAGTAAAATGGAGTGTTCATTGGTTCATTGGCTTCCCACAGTGCTTTGCTTCCCACCCCTCTACTACTTTGAGGAGCTGCCTCTGTGAGCCGTTTTAAATTCCACTGCTCTGGGGTCACAGGACCCCCTTATACCTATGTCAGCACCAGTGTCCTCTGCCATGGTTATTGTCACGACCCAGTGATTTTTTGTGCCTCGGCACTATGGAATTTCCTGACCACATGAGAGCTCCTTTGCACAGCAGAGTGTTCTGCTGCAATTGAGAGCCTGCGTGCAGGAGAGTTCCCGCTAATTTGCAGTTTCCTTTGCAGGATGCATTTCTTCTTTGCAGCACAGAAATGCACGGTGCAAAGAGTTCCCGCCATTCGAATGTAAATTTGTGCCCCGCTATTGGCCAGTGCTAAATTATTCACACGTGGCGGCTAGTAATTGGTTCGCTGGCCGTTTAAAATTCCGCGCGACTTCCGCCCAAGTTGAAGAGCTTTGAGCACACTGCAGAGTGTCTCTGAAGTTATCTGACTTGAGCTTCCCGCCCCGGACCCCACCCCCGACGTCCCCCTTTCCCCGCCGGCTTCGAATTGCGGATGGATTAACTGGCTTGGGCCCCGCCAGCTGGAACAACTCGTGTGGTTGTTCCGACGACCGGACCACCTGCGTTGTGATTGCAAGCGGCGTGAGTAAAGTTTTTTGCAACCAATAAGTTGTGTCTGCCTCTCCATTCACCAGCCCGCCCTGACGTACGAGCATAACTCGAGTTGGCCCTGGCCGTCCGAGACAGTTATATGATGGTCAACTAGGCAGGCAGAAGTAAGGCAACACCTTGCCCTCTTGGGAAACAAGAACACCTTAGTGCTGACTTGTACCTGCTATAAAGAGTTGTTGCAAATGCTCATTGACAATGATTCCATAAAGCCTGCTTTTTCTACCATGCCAGAGTTCACCCTGAGGCCTCCATAGACTGAGGGAATTCAGTGGGAGAAGCTTAAGAACACTTTTGTCCCTTCCCTGACCATGGGCAAGGATCAGGCCTAAGAGGGTCAGGATGGTTCAGAGGAGTCCCTTCTTTCCAGGAGGCAAAATCAAGGGATATCAAAGAGAACAGAAATGCTAGGGAGGCTAGGCAGGCTTAGGAGTGGTGAGAAGAAGTATAGTGGGGTAGGAACTATAAAGTACACAGAGACATGGTAGGGAGAATTTGGGGAGAGAGATAGGACATCTCTAACTGATAATGCTGGATATGGGGGAAGAATTCTCTCCAGCAAACTGCAGTCAAAGTTCCTACACATTTCTTGTACCATCTACTTCCTGCACATGGCCTTCTAGTACCTGACTATGTAACTATGCCTTTTATGCTTCTGAATGATACCAGAGACTATGTAATCTTTGCAGTACTCTTCAGGACAGTCTGCAGTCCAACTCTTATACTAACTTGATTCTCACTTTCCCAGACTAGGTCTGCACTAGATTATCATTCTGGGATGTGGGTCCTTCTATCCAGTTGCTGTCCATTCCACAGCTGGTCCACAACATTCCTTACCGAATAGAAGAATGCCAGAAAGGTCCCATCCTCACAAAAGGGGCCCTTGTCCCACACCCTGAGTGTGGATAGGGATTGTGGGAGAGCCCAAGACTTGACAGGGTGAACAATACCTGTGTCAGTAGCAGTCTTCTCCTAGTTTGGGCTTTGCATTTTTTTCTGGGAGTCTGCACCATGCTGCCAGACTATATATCCCTACATCTTGGGGACATTAAAACTTCTAACCTACTCATAACAGTAAAGTTGTCAACAATTACCTTCAGGTGTTCTGCCCACTGTCCTCAGATACCAAGGTGGTTGATTCATCTGTGATATACCTTCACCAGCTGTTATGGGCATTTTTGGCCCTCAGCATTAGGGATTACCACTTTTTTGGTAGACTAAAGGTCCCTGACTTTCATCCCACATACATTGGACCAATCTGAGGATCTTGCTATGCTGGTGATTCTGCTCCTGTAGTATAAGGCTATGATGCCTTCCCCAAAAAGCTCACAGTGTGTTTCTGCTTGAAGTTATCAATAGACTCTATTTCTTCTGCGGGGAAGATAGGCTATGTTGGTATCTAGAAGTGCACAGGCAGGTTAGACTCCAGTATTTCAGCCATACTTGTCAGTAAGAGGCTGGATTGGTGTCAGTGGCTTCCCAGAGAACTGTTTATATGACATCTGGGTCTGAATTGGACAAACATGATGATATAAGCTCACAGGATATTTTTGGTCTGATGCCAATCCCTGAACTGTCTGGCATGACAAAAGACTTTCCTATGTGGCCATAGGGGGCAGGACTAGGAGCAATAGCCTCAAGCTATGGCAAAGGAAATTTAGATTGGAGATTAAAAGTGTTACCAGACTTAGACTTAGGTAGTGGCACTGAATTCATAGATGCTTGAACAAGAATAGTCCATTCTATTTATTGAAGCATTTATTGAAAACACCAATTTGCAACTTCAGGCACATGACAATGACCACCAAAAAAAAACTTTGCCTAAGCCCATTCAGACACAGTGACAGTGCACACAACTGAGTTTAACTTAAAATGCAATATAAGCAGCCAAAAAGACAACAGAAAGTCTTATGTAATCCCAAGTCCTTCTGGGGGAATCTTCAGGTCTTCTCAGTCATTGGAGTGAATATCCCTTTGGCCTTATTTCTGCTTGAGTATTTATAGGTGAACCTGCACCTTCTTATTCCCCTTGGGTGTTTGACATAGTATGCTTTGCATGTACCTCACATATAGCATATCCCTCACAACTTTTATGCATTTAGTGTTTCTATATCTTCTCAGGTATTCCAGTTTCTTACCTCTTACGGGTCCTGCTTTGTAAACGTAGTTGTCTGCTTTTTTTGGTTCTACAAGCCCAAGCAGTCTGGGGCCCTCTCCTGCTCCCTTAGGTCTGTCTCCAGCACAAACATGTCATGATTTTGTCATGTCTTTGCCAACAGGCAGAACTTTCTGACCATGAGGGTGGTCAAGCATATGAACAGGATACCTAGACAAGTTGTAAAGACTTCATCTCTGGAAATTTTCAAGAGTAGGTTAGACAGGCACTTGGCTGGGAGGGTTTTCATTAGGGCTGATCCTGCCCTGAGCAGAAAACTAGTCAAGATGACCTTGTAAGACCTCTTCTAGTCCAATTTTCCTGTGAATATGAAGGCCAAAAGTCAGACCATCAAACATCAAAGTAACTAATTATTCAGGGGAAAAAATACACAGTGGACATGTCTACACCTGGGCATTTACTGTACAGTAACCAAAATTACCGTGTAGTACAGGTACATGTCTATATGTGCACACCTGTACTTTGCAGTAAATATGGTGATGTACACTGACTTGAGCATAAATTTGATACTTGCATCATGTTGATAGGAGAAGCTCCTCTGATAGTTCAAAGAAATAATCCAAGGCAAACTGAGATCCATGGATTTTTTTTCCATTCATTTCCATGGGTTTTAGGTACAATTTAGGAGTGGGGAGAGGGAGGGGGAAGAGTGAGAAAAATCTAAGAATTAACAGAAGTTTAGTTCAAGCTAAATGTGTGAAGTTGAATGTATGCTTTGACAGCACTGCCACAAGGGAGCATAAATCATTCTTCCTGATGCTAGCCATTTGGGCTTTTGGTGGCTTCCCAGGAAACACCTTGTTTAAATTGTCAGCATTGTAAGGATGTTCTTTGGAGGTTGAATCCCAAGAGAAGTTTGTGGAGTGATGAAATAACCCAATCTTCCCTGAACTCTGGTATTTGTCATGATGCAATATTGGAGGAGCCTTTATTAGCTTGGAAAGAGAGAGAGGAAGAGAGGCAGAGAAAAAGAGAATGAGTAAAGATGCTAAACTATATAGAAAGACAAATTACTAATTAGGGAGAGGAGGGAGAGAGAGAGGGAAGAGGAAAGAGAAGTGAGGCATAGACAGGAAAGAACAGGAGCGAAGGAGGAAGCACCGTCATATTGAGCTAGACCCAAGATCATTTTCTTTCTGTCCATGTCGCCGAGTGGTGAGAAGATCCAGCAGAAAATGTGAGAGCCCTACAGTAGCTGTGGTGGGATAGTCTGCTTCTCCTCTTTGCATTGGAACTGACTCCAGATCTCTGTTAACTAGACACCAGTTTGAGTCCCAAATCTGTGCTTCAATAGCCCTTCCACAAAATGTTTATTATCTTTAGGTATAACCTGGTTCTTCCTGCTAATCATATAGATGACTATTTTGGGGGTGTCACTACATTCTTGGACTTCATGGGTTTATGTGGTTAAATAATACCAGGAGTAAAGATTTATTTTATTTGTTTTGAATTTTCTAACTTTAAGTGAAATTGGATGCCATCTTGTTCTTCATTTATGAAGCAGAGAATACATACAGAGACAGAAATACATGAACAGGGCAAGAGAGAGAGAGAATGTTCTTTTTCCTCTCTCTCTCTCTCTCTCTCTCTCTCTCTATATATATATATATATATATTTACTATATAAGAAAGATGCATTACGATGTTAACTATCTCTAGAAACCAAGGCTTTTGTCTAATCTAAAGATTACTGCACAGGAAAACCATCAAAATGTGAGTACATTCTCTAAGATATTAGTTTCCTTCCCTGGCTATACTGTAGTGCCTTTTTATATGAGAGTAAATGTCCATGTCACTCGTATTGTTTTTTTGTCACCAATGTAAACCCACATTTTTTCAAACTAGTTATAGTACCACAAGATGACTTGCTTAGTTCATTAATAGTACATGATTTCATATACAACATATGAGTTCTAACGAAGTAAGGGAACTTTTCAAGCAGTGAATGAAAATGTAAATCATTCCCGTCTCCCTCATATTTGCTTCCCATAGCTAGTCAGACTCCCAAGTGGAATTATGAAAAAGAAAATGCTTTGTTGAATTCCTAGGGCCAATAGAAATGAAAATTAGTGAACAAAGTCAGAAGGGGTGGATTATGTTCCATGCTTCAACCAGTTATACATGCAGTTGGTAATAGGTTTGTACTAGTGTCATGAGATCATAATCTGAAAATAGTGACTGAAGTCTGGTCTAATGACATAAGCTGTAATTATTTTCCTATTGATGAATTTAGGCTGGTGGGCTGCTTTCCTGGACACTAAGTTATAACAGCAACTGATAAGGGGCTGCTCTGTAATTCTGTATCTCAGCAACCTATTGGTCTGAGAACTTTTGTCCCTTGCTGCATTATATACACTGACATACTTTTTCACCCAAGTAGAACACAATATATGCTTTTGAAAAACTGAAATTCTAGCCATGGCCCAACGCAAATGGAAAAATAAGAGCACATCTCTTCTATTTCTCACACTGCAATTCAGGAGTCTTGTGTTCTTTTCTCAGTTCTCTAAATAGACTATGGCTGTTCTTAAGGCTAGGATTGTCAAGAAAACTGAGGAAGATAATTTCCCAACTCTTCCTCCTAGCACAAGGAACTGGACATGTAATTACCTGTGCTTCTTTGAAAATGCTAGTCCAGGGCTCTGTTCCACTTTCCAGAAGGAATACCTTCTCATCCTTTAACTAGGAAAGTAGGAACATGAATTTCTGGTTTCTACTCTCAGCTTGGTGGCAGCTGACTTACTATTTAAGGTAGGACAAAGTAGAATCAGTGGGTGCATTAATGAAAAGCAAGAGTAATTTTAATTAGCATTCAATTCCCTTCCTGTGTGAATAGCCATTTATTTGATCAGCATTTACATACCCAGAGGAATTCTCTTCCTGGACACAATTGTCTCTATGTGAAGAAATATATGTTTGTAGACACTCACAGGGTAGACTAAGGACCAGGGTTCTAGTCACCCTTTACCTAACAAAGTCATGAATTTGGATTTTCCCCTGATTTCTGGGAGAGTAACTTTGCCCTATCTTTTCTGGCACTCAATCTGAACTGGTCCACTGGGCAGCCATGGGCACAAGGCGTATTGGAGATACTAGATGGAAGAGAGGGCATACAGTTAAGTCAGAGGTGCATGGTTTCAGCAAAGTGACTGCTGACTTTGAGGGAGAAAAGCTTAATTTCTAACCTGGGCTGCTGCTTTTCTGGAGGCAGAAACTTTCCTGTCTATCTTTTTTGTTTGCTGTTGTTCTCTTAAATGTTTATATTAGTGACTCATTTGCAAAAGGTGTTCCAGAGAAGGTATTTGATAATGCCTGATTTGTGCTTAGAGTGCTATACTTGGAGGACAGAAACCCCAATCCACAAACCCAATCCTCTCTGCATAAGAAGCCTTAAAACCTAGGTTCTCTGGCTTCCTACGTGAATGCCCCAACCATTCAGCTTCATTAGACCAAAGATATGATACTGAGACTCCCAAAAGATCCTCTCCCTCATTCTTTGCTGGCCTGCATATATATAGATTTGCCCTAGCTTTCTAGGGATAGAATTTCTGTGGCCATAGACCAGGAATGAACCCTTAGCTGACCAGGAAACAATAGATTGTCAACTCTGGTAATTCCTGTCTCTTGACTTTATAGATTTCAGCAGGTAAAAGGACAGAATGGGAAAAATCAAATGAAACCACTGTGATGGAATTTGTTGTCTTGGGCTTCCCTGGATCCCACTCTTTGCAGATCTCCATGTTCATGCTCTTTCTTCTCATGTACATCCTGACAGTCATTGGGAACGTGGCTATCATAACCCTTGTAATGACCAACCATCGCCTCCACACCCCCATGTACTTTTTTCTCTGCAACCTCTTTTTCCTACAAATATGGTACACAACAGCTTCTGTTCCTAAGACCCTTGCAATTTTTCTAGGGAAAAGCAGAACTCTGTCCTTCCCCAGTTGCCTCCTTCAGATGTACTTCATGTTCTCCTTTGGCTGCACAGAATATTTCCTCTTGGCTGTCACAGCCTATGATCGCTATTTGGCCATATGCTATCCACTGCACTATAGCTCTATTATGAACAACACCTTGTCTACTCAGATGGCCATTACATGTTGGGTGTGTAGTTTTCTGGTTATCTCAATACCAGCATTTCTGATCAGCAGGCTGTCTTTCTGCGGTCCTAATGTCATTAACCATTTTGTTTGCAACATAGATTCCTGGATAGTCCTATCTTGCACCGACACACACACAGTTGAGACAGCAGCTTTCATTATCTCAGTGATTGTCATCCTTGGCTCATGTGTGATTACTCTACTTTCATACATCTATATCATCTCTACCATACTGAGAATCCCTTCAGCCAAAGGACAACAAAAAGCCTTTTCCACTTGTTCTTCCCATCTTGCTGTTGTGATTATATGGTATGGCTCCACCATTTTTCTTTTTGTCAAGCCTTCTGCCCGGAGTTTGTTGGAGCTGACCAAAATAGTGAACATCCTGAACACAATTGTGACACCATTGCTAAATTCTTTCATATATACTCTGAGAAACAGGGAAGTGAAGGAAGCCTTGTGCAATGTATTCCATGGGACGTGAACTTATTTCCATGTGCCTCAGAGACTATTTAAGTCAACAAGGTCATATTAGTAGTTCAAGCTGCACCTACTTGAGAGACCATATATTTATCCCTGAACAACCATGACAGCTGTATTTCTCTGTGACAATGGAGTTCAAAAAGATCAGCGCATAATGTATGAGACGTAGGAATCAAGATCTTTTGATGGGGAGTTTTTAGTTGTGGAAAAAACTCCCAGGGGAAGATAAGTGAACATAGATTCTCACCATTTGTAGTAAACATTATGATCTTTTCTGTGAAAAGGGGGGAAAAAAACCGGTTTCCGCTGTAAGAATCAGCTTCTCAACACTGGTATCCCTTATACTAACAAAAAAAAAAATTCCAATAATAAAAACAATATCAATAAAAATCCATAAATTATCTCATACAAAGTTAAACTGACAAAAGAGAGAAGTTCCAGAGACTCCATGAAATCCATTACGAACCTCTCTTTTGCTACTGATTTTACATGGAATCCAGTAATATAATAATAGGTGGCAGGATAGAACTATAACTTTCCAAATACATCATGCAAAGAACTTAAATAAGTTAGATGAAGGTCTGCCAGGGTCTCCGATATTTAACATATGTTGTAAGACAGGGAAATTCCAGAGAATATACTTGTCCCAGTATTTGAAAAGACAATAAAAGAGTATCTGAGAACATTTAGGTTGGTTAGCTTGACACGGATGACTGTCACGATGATGGAATATCTAATACTGACTCTATTGATAATGAGGCGTTAAAAATAGAAATGCCCAAGTCCCCAAATACTTGTGAATACTAAATGTTGGTGGTCCCTGGCACATTTTGGTGATTTCATCTTAGGGCTAAGATGAAGGCATATTACTACATGTGAAGCAAAACCCCCAGTTTCTTTTTTTATTTATTTTAAAATGCATTCCCTCCCCTTCCCCAACCATTTCTGACTTTTTCTGTCTGTCTCTATTCCCTAAATAAGTATAAGTAAGCTAAGATGTAGGATAAGCTTTAACATTTTATTTTAGGTAGTAAGTTTTATTTTTCTCTCCCCCCCTTGCAAATAAGCGCCCTGCTATTTTGTTATAGATATCCACTGTTTTATAAGTGATAATTGTAATGTTTTGTATTGATTTATTTATTTATTTTACTGCTTTTATATTGTGCAATTACTGTTTTAGGCTTATATATGTAAGTTAGCACAAGTCATGTCAAGTTTCCATTTTCTTTGTCAAGTTTCCATCCTGTCCCCAGGCCCAGTTGTATAACCTATGACTTATACTACCTCTCCTATGTAACTTGGTTCCTGAATGAATGGGGACAAATGAGGGTGCTTGAGAGACAATGGCAGTAGGTCTACAAATACCTCCCTCTAAATGACCAAATGTAACAGGGGTCCTGCTCGGGGCCACTTTCGCTGCACCTGCCCACCTGTTCCTGGGCTAACCACCCACCTTCTCTCCCACCATGCCTTGTTGTTATAATTAATTAATAGTTGTTAATAAGCGGGAGGCTGCCAGTTTCCTGCCCTGATGCCAGGGGGTGCTATCTGCGGCTCCTTTCCTCCTCTACACCACAGCCCAAGCCTCACAAATGGCATCTATAGTTTTCATCATCACCATCCCTCACACTAGGCCCCAGAATCCTACTATTGAACCCCACCTGGATTCCTCCCCTTAGGTGGTCTCTTCCACCATCATACCAGGCACCATAGCTCTCTGAACTGATCCCCCTTCGGGTGTGATCCTGCCCCCCCGCCCAGGACCTTCAGCTCACTAGCCCTGGCCCACCTCCAGGCCATCAGAACCCCAGGCCCTCAGCTCTTGGGCATTCCTAGATGGGCCCCTGGTCCTTCAACCCTTCCAGTCCTGGCCCCAGCATGGGCCAGTAAGAGGAAATTTAGACAGGCCTGAGTCCATGGCCCTTACTCTTTCACCATGGGATCCACCTTCCTGACCCTCCAACATAAGGGTAACCCATCCAGTTCTTGGGGATAGAGGTTAAGGTGCCCCAACCCATCTTTCACCAGGGTGGTAACTGGCCTGGCATTTCCTGGGGGCTCCCACAGCACTGAGAGCCCCACCAGGCCACCCACTCCCAGCAGGGTGCAGTTTTAGGTCATACCCAGGACCAGGAGCATCCTTACCATCCCCTACAGCTCCTCCCTTACCTCCAGTTTATAGCAGCAACCCTCCAGCCAGACAATGTTATTCCCTGACCTCTGGCAATTGACCTGCTCTGTTTATATGGGCAGCCCCTGATTCCAAAATGGCTGCCTTCATCAGGCACCTGGCAGCTGCCAGTTCCAGGCCCTTAAAGTGGCAGGCACACACAGTGCCATGCCAAACCATCAACACCAAAACCTGGACCAACGATCGAGCCCTTGGATCCACCCTCAGCATTCAAGAAACAAAAGATGAGGCAACCCACCATTGTGCCAAGGCTGCACATGCTCAGTAAGAACACCTGGAGCCCTCTGGAACAGGACTGACCTTGCCTGGACAGGCCCTCCCCATAGGAGACCAGAGGTAGTCTGCCCCATAAAAAGGTGTAGTGAAGACTGAGTCCTTGGGATGCCCTCTCCATCTGGACCAGCACCATACTGCACCACTTATCCACCGAGAGGCCCTTCCAGCAACACCACTCTGGACAACACCTACTGGACAAGGACCCCTTTCCAGCCTGGATAGGTAGCTATCACCCGCCACCCCCTCTTCAACAAGGACTTGGACTCTGCTTCTCTTCCCTACCTGGACTCCAGCCCTTCCACTGAGTCTCTTTCTCCTGCTGCCATTGTGAGTGCTTGTGTGTGTGTGTGTGTGTGTGTGTGTGTGTGTGTGTGTGTGTGTGTGTGAACACCAATAACTTCATGGGGCTGTGTAGTGTGTTGTCTGTGTAATAAAAGTGTTATTTGGACCCCTAAGTTGGGTTTTGCTTTACTATGGTTCAGCCCTGCTCCAATCTCTGCTCCTCGCCCCTCTAACTTCTGTTTCATTTCTCCCTCTCCTGCTTCTCGTTCACTGCCACCTCCAACACCTGTCCTGAGCTCCTCTCTGCCTCCAAACCCCCTGTTTCTTTGCCACGGTCTTACCCCGACTGCCTTTTCCTTTTCCCCTGAGGAACCAGGTTTCTGCCTCAGTTTCTTTCCTGGCTGTCTCCTCCTTGCCACCACTTATCTGCCTCCCCCCAATATCTTAGCTGTCTGCCTCAGTTTCCAGCCCCAGTCTACCTTAAGTAAACCCAAACCTCAGTCCCTCAGCCAGCTTCTCTGTAATCCACTGGTTCTAATCCTGGTTCTAGCAACTTTCACTCCCTATGCTTTAACTCCCTTTCTCTCTCTCAAATGAACCTTCCCCCAAGTATCCCAGGTACCCCAAGTACACACATACACACTGTACCGTCCAAGTTAGGAACTTACCTGTGTGTATGTGTAGGCGGGTTGTGTGTATATATTTATGGCATTGTGTGCATGATATATGAACTAGTGATCTGTGTCTAACTTTTGGGCTGTATAGTGTATGTGCTTGAATTGGTGATAGGTATGCATGTGCCTAAACTGGTTTGGATGTGTATGTGCCTGAGCTGGTAGTGTGTGTGTATATGCACCTAATTGATCTGTGTGTTTGTATATATGCAATTGTGTCACACCCTTCTGTCTAACAGCACAGTATTGAGATCCTGAGAGTTGGCCAGACCCCACAGGGCAACACATAAGTAAAAGAGCTGATGGCTTTTCAGGGATTTGGGCAAAGTGGAATAGGATTACATTTAGCAGGAGATCTGCTCTACCTATTAAGCATGTAAGTGGACTTAAGCATTTAAGCAAGATTTTTTTTTTCATTTTGTCCAAGTCCAAAAAATTCATTAATAAATCTACTTCTCTGATATGTCTTCATCTGACCCTTAAGAGTGAGACACAACAAAGTTGCAAGGAGAAGGTAGTTCCACCCCCCCTTTTGCATTCACTGGTTCTCAGTGTCTCAAGAAGCATAGAACAGAATTAAACTTATTAGGGATCCAAATTTACTTCCAACTCTAATAGATAGAATACATTTTGGGCCCATGTTTGTAAGTCTTATAGATATTGTCCATAGCCATGAAAGGCAACACATAGACTGCAAAATCCTCAAACGTTCTTCATAGTTACAGTTGATTAAAAGTTAAACCTTAGTTTAATAGGACAAATAAAGTATGGTGCCCACAACTTTTACCTTGTTCAAGATAGTTGTCCATGTGCCAATGAAGTATAGGCCCACTACTGCATCAGAAGGATTGCATCCTCCAAAACAGTGCGTCTGAAAATGAGTTGGTGTCATTGTGAAAACTAGATGAAAAGGTACTGGCAGACTGGTGCTATGGCAAAAATAAATAAATGCATAAAAAGGGCCTTTTTTTATACTTAAGAAACCCATGAACATCCCAGAAAAAGCACTTAGAATACACATAAGTCAATGATGTTTTATTAGGATCAGTGTCTGCACTAGATGTAATGTTATTGTAAAAAACCATAACATACAAACAAGATTGAAAATGAAGCCTCCCATTCTTAAGCTGAGAAATATCATCAGTCAAACTAGTACAACATTTATCCTGCAAGTGAAATTCCAAGCTCATCTGGTGACTGGTCTGACAGGTTCTCTGTAGAGATTAAAATGTCCTCTCTCCATTCGTTGTGTGTTGTAACAGTTCTAAGTGAATATTTAAATGCAGGGATGATTTTCCAATTATTGAATTATGAAAACAGTTGTAAAAAATCCTATTTCAATTTTTGAAAAATGAAAACTAGGTTTGTCGGGGAAAGGGGAGGATGAGTACAGAGGGAGCCATAGGACACCGAACCAAGAGACACCCGCAAGATCAGCCCAGATATGTAACAAAGATCCTGTTAGAGAGCACTTTAAGGGGGGACCAGGGACAGCCACCCGGGGAATTAGATGTATATACACAAATGCCAGAAGCATGAGAAACAAGCAGGAGGATTCTAGAGCTCTTGCTAGCGAGCAACAACTTTGACCTAGTGGGACTAAGCAAAGCCTGGTGGAACTCTTCTCATGACTGGGTGGTGGTAATAGAGAGCTATAGGTTGTATAGGAGAGACAGAGTAGGGAAGAAAGGTGGGGGAGTTTCTCTCTATGTCAAAGAACAGTACACATCTTCCCTAATCAAATTAGGGTCAGAGGGTGGTCAAACAGAGATTCTGTGGGTTAGGATCCAAGGGGCTTGGGGGTGAAAGGGATCGGGGGACCAGGAATTTTCCAAGCAGCTCAAAGAGGCTGTGAGGTGTAGAGATATGGTAGTCATGGGGGACCTTAACTACCCAGACATATGATTGGCAGAGCAGTCAGCTAGATCTAACTGCTCTTTCAGGTTCTTAACCTGTATTTAGGACCTCCACCTAACACAGGAGGTAAGGTGTCCCACCAGAGTCAATGCCTTGTTCAACCTGGTGTTGGCCACAGGGGATGACCTGGTAGGGGACCTGCGGATTCAAGGCACCTTAATGGACAGTGATCACCAATTGATTAAATTCACTATTCAGTGAATAGTGGGCATTACACCCAGCAGGGCACAGGTGCTGAACTTTAAAAAAGTTGGCTTTAATAGACTCAGGGGATTGGTTAGCAGGGTGCTAGGAGATAAGTATTTGGATGTGTTGAGGGTCCAGGATGGGTGGACATTCCTCAAGGAACCCATTCTTTGGGCTCAGAGTGAGTCAATCCCATGGCAGAGGAAAGGGGGCAAAGGGGTCAGGAAGCCTCTTTGGCTAACCAGAGGCATCCAAGATACCTTAAGGGTGAAAAAAAGTGTGCAGGAAATGGAAGCAGGGGGTACCTAGCAAAGAGGTGTATACTTCTTTGGCCCGCACCTGCAGGGAGTTGGTCAGCAAGGCCAAGGCAACTCTAGAACTCAGACTAGCGTCAGGGATTAAGGACAATAACAAGTCCTTCTTTAGGTATGTTGGGAGCAAAAAGAGGATGTGGGGTAGCATAGGACCCATACAGGGTGGGCAGGGGGTCTTAGTGATGGATAGCAGGGACAAGGCAGAGCTCTTCAATTAGTTTTTTGCCTCTGTCTTCTTAAATGGAAATCTAGATGAACGCTCAACATACATCACGGACACCATCAAAGGGAACATCAGCTGACCACGGTCAGTGCTGACACAGTAAAAAGACATTTGGAGGGACTGGATGTATTCAAATCACCACTGCCAGAGGGACTCCACCCATGGGTAATGAAGGAATTATTGGGGGTCATAGCTGATCCACTGGCAAGGATATATGAGTGTCCATGGCACTTGGGTCAGGTTCCAGAGGATTGGAAGAGGGCTAACATCATCCCAATCTTTAAGAGGGGGAGGAAGAAGGACCTGGGGAACTATAGACCAGTCAGTCTTACCTCTATACCTGGGAAAATCCTAGAAAAAAATGATCAAGGAGCACATCTGTGGGAGCCCTCTGGCTAATGTGATGCAGAGGGGTAACTGACATGGGTTTTTAGCAGGCAGGTACTGCCTGACTAACTTAGTTTCCTTTTACAACAAAGCCACCAATAGTTTAGATGCAGGAGTCGAGGTGGATGTTATCTATCTGGACTTCAAGAAAGCCTTTGACAAGGTATCCCATACCATCCTTATAAATAAATGGAGGGCATTTGCCTTGGATGATTACACGGTAGACTGGGTAGCAAGTTGGCTCAAGGGTTGCACTCAGAGGGTGGTAGTGGATGGATCAATGTCAACCTGGAAAGATGTGGGCAGTGGAGTCCCTCTGGGCTGTCAGTTCTGGGGCCAGTGCTGTTCAACATCTTCATCAGTGATCTGGATGAGGGGGTGGGAAGCACCCTGTCCAAATTCACAGATGACACAGAATTATTGGGTGCAGCTAACACCCTGGAGAGGAGGAACCATATCCAGGCCAACCTAGACAGGCTGGGGAAGTGGGCAGAGAGCAACAGGATGCAATTCAATAAGGACAAGTTCAAGGTGCTGCATCTAGGGAGGAAGAACTGCCATTATACCTGCAGGCTGGGGTACAACCTTCTCAGCTTCACTGAAGCAGAAAAAGATCTTGTAGTCACATTTGACTCCAGGATGAATGAGTTGCCAATGTGATGAAGCAGTTGGCAGAGCCAATCGCACCTTGTTGTGCATCCGTAGGTGCTTCACAAACAGGTCCAGGGAAGTGACCCTCCTCCTTTATGCAGCACTAGTCAGACCGCAGCTGGAGTACTGTGTCCAGTTCTGGACACCGCAGTTTAAGTGGGATGCAGACAACCTGGAGAGGGCCCAAAGAAGAGCCTGATTAAAGGCCTGCAGGGAAGGCCCTATGAGGAAATGCTAAGGGACCTTAACCTCTTCAGCCTCTCCAAGAGAAGGCTGAGAGGGGACCTTGTGCCAGTGTACAAATTCATTAGGGGAGAGCAACAAGAAGTAGGTGATGATCTGTTCACCAGGGCACCCCCTGGAATGACTTGGAATAATGGCCATAAGCTAGTAGAGAGAAGGTTTAGGCTGGACAATAGGGGAAAGTTCTTCATGGTCAGGGTTGCCAGAGTCTGGAATGGGCTCCCAAGGGGGGGGGGGGTGCTCACCCCATCCTTGGGGGTCTTCAAGAGGAGACTGGACAGGCATCTGGCTTAGATCACATGACCCCAGAGTTAGAGACTCTTTTCTTGCCTGCCAGGGGCAGGGGGTCAGACTAGATAGCCCACTGAGGTCCCTTCTGACTATATGAATCTATGAATCTATGAAAACATATTAATTATTCAGTAACATTACAGTATGAAATATCTTATTTATGTCTATATTTTTGGGTGGAGCCCATTCATTCAATTAGGATGTAAATAACGTTGATTTGTAGACCTTCCTGTCCCCATCTTTTGAAATGTGTTATTTAAGAATGTATCACATTAAAAATAATTGAAGAATAGGAGGTCCAATATGTAAAGAAGAGAAAACCAATCCACTCAAATATGCTCCTGCTGGTAACTGTGAGGTCCCATAAGCATTTGTGGATGGCAGTTGTTAGAGATTGGGGCAAAGGAGGTCAGGGATGGTCTCCTGATAGATACCTGAAATCCAGGAGTTGGGTTCCCCTGGATTCAGGAGACAGGATCAGAGTTGGAGTAAGGAGCCAAGGCCAGAGTCAGGATATGAGGATATGGCAGGAGTCTAGACTGGAATCAAGAGTCAAACGTAAAAATAAATGGAGATCCAGTATGGGAAACCAAGGAAGGACACAGACATTAAGATTAAGTACCACAGTCTTCCAGTTCCTGGGCAAGTAAGTGTAGGATGGACCTAACTTCTAAAGGCTGGAACACATGCAGCCTGTTTTCTGTGGCCTCATGGATGAGCTACACTGACAGCCTCCATGTATGCCAAAAAACATGAGATCCATCTGATGAGAACTGGAAAGAGTATCTTTGGGCATCATCTGGTCAAATTAGTAAGGCAGGCTTGAAACTAGGTACTACAGAGGATGGTGATCAAAACCCTCCAGCAACAGAACACAGTGAAGAAGGGAAAGGACCAGAAGAAGCCACTCAACTCTGGCTATGGGCCAGAGAGCTACAAGACAGCAACAAGTGGCAGAAAAAGGAATCAAGGAGGGCAAAATACATCCAATACATCTATGCAAATGTGAGGAGTATGTGAAATAAACAAGGCAAACTGAAAGCTGCAGCCTATGAAATGAACTATGATATGACTGGTTTCATTGGAGCCTGGTGGGATGGCTCTTATGAATGAAATGTCAACACTGTTTTGGAAGGATAGGTGTCCCAGCCACCAGTGGAGGGTTCAGGATTGATTGAGAGTGTGGTCAGGGGGTAGAAAGGTAAGAAAGGTTTATTGACTTAACAAAAGCACAACTACACATAGTAAGAAGACAAACAATGACAGACAAGAATAATTTGCATTGGCAACTTATCTGCCAATGCAAATTATGCATTGGCAGATAAGGATACCTTCTTATTCCTGATGTATGATAAGTTTCTCTTTCCACAAAGCTCAGGAAAGTCAGGCATCCCTTATCAGTGCTGTCCTAGAGGTACCGAAAAGGGCCCTGGTATTCAGTCTTTGGGCTCCTCGAGATCCACAGGCCCACTGATCCAGGTCAACAGCTAATTAATCCTTTTTACAGAGCTGTATCTTCCTTCTGAATGATTTCCGGATGTTTCAGCCAATTTATAACTTCTGAACTGTGCTGATAAGTCTCAGACATTCAGATTCTTTTTACTTCAACTCTCCTTAGACTGACCGATAGCAGTACAAGCCTTGCATTTCTTTGATAAGGTTAATTTTAACTACACCACAGGGCCTTACTACTTCAAGTCTTTGCTAAATTTATTAGGCCTTACTTTATACAAGGCCTTACTACATCTTAAACTTTAATTAGGCTCTTAGCAACAACATATAGCTTAATATCTGAACAACTGACAGAATAACACTTGATCTAATCTTCATAGAGCCTTCAGCAAGCACCTTTATCACACAGAGATAATTTTCAGCTGTCACAGACAGGGTTGGGAGAAAAGTGGTGGTGTTGCTTTGTATATCCAAAACATACACTTATTCCCTGGTTCAGGAAGAAGAAGACAGGGAAGCAGAATGCATTTGGGTGAAGATGAAAGGTGAAAGATGCAGCACTGATATAATGGTGGGGATTTATTATAGGCCACTAAATCAGTAAGGGTATGTAGATGACGCACTCTTCAAGGAGATGATAAATCTATCTAAATGCTATGGGATGGTATTTATGGGAGTCTTCAATTTCCAGGACACCTGCTGGTAAAACAGTACAATGTTGAGCTGGTTCCTAACTTGCATGAAGGACAACTTTCAGTTTCCAGAAGGTGGCGGATACAACTAAGGGATGACCCATCATGGATGTTGGAACTTGTCCTGGGCAGTAGGGAAGAACTGATGGAGGATATGAAAGTAATGGGCAATTTGCTTGGTGCTGATCCTGCTATGATAGAATTCAAGATCCTGAGATGCAAAAAGCATGCACATTAGGATGCTAGATCTCAAAAAAGAACAATTTCATCCAGTTCAAGGAATTAATAGGCATTGGTGCCATTGGAAGACACACTGAAGGATAAGGATGCCAAGGAGGGCAAGAAGTTTCTAAAAGGTACTGTATTGGAAGCCCAACAGGAAACTGCCCTGACACAATGGAAGCACAAGAAGAATGGCAAGAAACCAAAATGGTTGCTCATGAAGCTTCTGGAATGACTTAAATGCAAACTAAAATCATAGAGGCAATATAAAAATTGCCTGGTCACCATGGAAGTGACCCAGGAGAATGCAAGAACCTGCAGGGACAAAATCAGGGAGGCAAAGATAAAAAAAAAAAAAAGCCCTAGCATAGACACTCTTCTTCTTGTCTTCAGTTGCGCTCACCAGATGCAGCTCTGTGTGAAATTTCACTGGCTGCTTCATTTTGATGTTGTTTCAACTTTTTTGAGGTAAAAAAATGAAATTGAAACAAAATGAAGGGCTTTGAAATAGCTTTGAAACAAAATGAGGGCAGTTGAAACATTTAAAAACTTTTGAAACATTTCAAGTTTTGAATGTGAAGCTGGGCTTGCCTGAAGGGAGACAGAAAGTAAGGAGAGGGAGGGGGAAGAGCAGGGAAGGACACAGTGGGCAGATCCAGACAAGTGCGTACGTGTCTCTTGCTCCCTTTAAAACTCCTTCGAGATGGGGCAAGAGGCATGTATGGGAATGAAAAAATGTTCCCTGCACTGCAAGTTTGCAGCACAGGGAGAAAATTAAAAAACTGAAGTTAAAAAAAATGGGGCAGGGCACAGTCCTGAACCATGCCCTGAGGCAACTGGAGGCTGGTCCTCCACAAAAACAAAATGGCACAATTTGCTCCACAACAAAGTGCATGTCTGAGTACATGCGCTGAGGCAAAAAGCCCCGGCTCAAATTTACACCACTTCTATTTGAGCTGCTGCAAACACATGTGCTTGCATGTGTGGATGCACCCAGTGAAGGCATGCCTTAACACACATGCTGGAGAAAAAGCTCCTGCAGGAGAGGAAAGAAAGGCTTTGATACAGTTCGGATGCCTGAGGTGCTGCTGATGCTACTGTGCTGCTGCTCACTAGGTTATTATTTTACCTGTTCTTTGAAGTGGTGGACTGGATTGAGGCTGTAGGGGAGGAGGAGCCTCATTGGGGCACTCTACCATGTTGTGTAAAGGCTGCAGCACCAGTGAGGGTGTGCCTTAACACACACGGGCACACGTCATGATTTTTGCTTGTCAACAGCTTGAGGTACAGTTCCCCAGAAACCCCTGCACCTATCTCCTTGAAAGCTGGCAAACTTTATGGCCTTAGCAGGGACTACCACGCCTGCAGTTTTCACACTGCTGTGCCTTAACATACACACGTGACACAAGTTTTGTTTGTCAGAAGCTTGGGGTGCAGTTTCCCAGAAATGCCTGCACCTATCTCCTTGAAACCTGGCAGGCTTAATGCCCTCAGAAGGGGCTATGCTGCTATTTTCATCCAAATCTGCCAAAAAATGTCAAAGTTATAGGCAGTTTTGTGCTTCCCCATTATAGCCTATGGGTGAAACATCAAAATAGCATCAAAACAGTGAAACAGTTTCGATGAAACAAAACGGAACAGTGCTTTTGAAATTAAATGAAACTCAAAATGCAACACTGTCCCAGCAAAATGGTGAAATGGAAGTCAAAACAACAGTGCTGTTTCACACAGCCCTAGTCTATACATATGTTGTCCAGAAAAAGAAAGAGCAAGGAAGCTGTGGGCTCACTGGCAACTAGCCAGGGGTAACTCTTAAGAGAAGATGCAAAGAAGACAGAGCTACTTAGCAATTACTTTGCCTCAGTCTTCACAGAATAATCAAGCTGCTCTAAATACCTAAAAAGGATTCTTTTGATAAGGAAGGGGACAGGCTCAGCAATGAGATATCAAAGGAGACAGTAAGATAGCCTTTGATGGGTCTGAATTAATTCAAGTCAGCAGGTGCCTGAAGAACTTCATTTCATGATACTGAAAGAACTGGCATAGGAGATAGAGAAATGTGCACTGGACCTAACTACTAAAAAATGCATTGATAAGTGACTCAATAGCTGCGAGCAAAGGGTAACTATAAATCGATCCATGCCAAAATGACAGGAGGTTTCAAAAACTGCTCCACAGGGACCTGTTCTTGGTCTAGTGTTCTTCAATGCGTTTATTAAGGATTTTGATGCTGGCCTAGAAAGCTTCTTAAGCAAGTTTGCATCTGACATGAAACTGAGAAGGACTGTGAACACATTGTAGGACAGGAGTGCAATTTAGAAGGATTTCAACAGACCAAAAACCTGGATGGAGGTAACAGGATTAAGTTCAATGCTGACAAACGCAAGGCAATACACCTTGGAAAGAATAATCATACATGTACTGTACAAAATGGGTGTCCCCTGGTTGGATGAAAGCACTATGGGGAAGACTACATTGTTGGAACCAGCCTCATCTTTGGCAGGGTCTGTGGACTTACAGATGGGGAACAGGTTGAGGAGATGAAGTCCAGCTCCAGCTGGAAGTCTGACCCTGATTCCCCTGACAAACTGGGGACCAGCACCAGTGAGCCAAGGTCCACAGAGACCAGGAGAAAAACACGTTGTGCCCCCAGTTCCCCAGAGACTTGTTCCTGGATCCCCAGCCACCCCATCTCCCTGGGGCCCTCCTTCTCCACCTGCTGTGGGGATGCTCCTGCTGGTGACTGCTATTTCTCCCCATTGGTGCCAAACATGTGTCAGGTACAGGTGGCCCTGTGAGTGGCTGAGGAAGTGGGATCATTTACCTAGTGGCAAATAAAAAAGCTTTCCAGCACCCTAGGTTGATCTGACTCAGGAACTTGCTGGCAACATCTGAACTGAAGAGGTGACGTGGTTGCCTCTGTGCCAGATCAGTCCTAAGGTTCTTCCCCACCCACCCACCAGGCACACCAGAGCCATCTGCACTAGGTCCTGGTTGGGGTGGGTCTATATTGGGGCCTGGGTCATGGGGTACCTGGGTCTGGCCTTTGACATGTGGAGTCTGTGATACTGTGCCCAAAGATTGGGGTGTGGGGGTCCCTGTCTCAGTGTGTGAGTGATGGAGTCTGGGTCCATGGAGCAGTGTCAAAGTTTTGGGGCTTTCTTGGCCTCAGCATTCAGGATTGTGTATGGAGTGTTTCATGACAGTCTTGCAGGTCAGGGGTCATGGCCCAGGGTCACTGGTGCCCAGGGGTCTGGGGCACATGCAACCCACGGATTGAACCAGAGCTGAGGAGAGGGGTTTGGCTTCCTTGGCCCAGAGCAGTCTGGTGGTTGGGGTTTGCTGGGTGCTCAGCCAGAGTAGCCAAATGCAGGCTGAGTGCCAGTGCCTCCATGCAGGGGAGAACTGCGAGTGGGGACTACGATGTATCCTATGATGCTGGAGGCCTTTAAGCTAACTTGAAACCATAAGGAAACAGTGCAGATGGTCTCCCCTAAATTGGTCTCAACTTAGTAAACCTCAGAGATGACTTCAGTGTATGTTTTGTGCATAAGTTTTAGCCTGACCTAAGCACTATGAATGTCTGTATAACTATGGGTTTAGATCAAATTACCTTCACCTAGACCAATGAAAGTGTAATGTCTACATATACCCAACAGTTGGTAAGGCCAGTATTCATCTCAGGCTTCCTTTAAAAGAAATTTTCTACAAATTGCCCCTTGCTGGTGTAAGCCAGTGTGAGCTTTTTATATAGGACAGGACATAAATATAGAAATAATTTAAAAATATAAAACGTATATAAATCACTATGGGCATTTATACACATACCTGTTAGATCTTGAATGCACTGGAGATCTGGTGCTTTGGAGCAGAATCAATTAATCGAGTCTGCTCCACATGGGAGCTGATGTTTACTGTGCTGCACTGCGTGCAGTTTTATAAGTGGCAAAATACATGTCAGCATGGAGAAAATGGTAATGGTACACTTTTGAACTAAAGCATCTCCAAGGTGTTTTAGTTCAAAAGCACAGAACCACCATTTTCTTTGTGGCAGGCACTTTTCAAAGCGTGAGGCCCTGTGGCGCTTCCACATATGAAAAAAGCCCTATATACATATGATAACAATGAGCTAGCAAATTCCCTTAGGAGCTTTCTTAAAAGCATCTGGGAACCTACATGCACCTTGCTGACCAAATCCTTTTTTCATTCTGGCCCACATAAAACAGCAGGCTGGACCAGTGGCCTGCTGTTCATCCCTGGGTGAAGTCCTGTGCCCTGCAGGTCATGCTACTGCATTACAGGAATCCCTTTCACTTCAAAATCTACAGAAACATCTACCTATTTTTCTGTGCTTCTGAGTACTGCAAGGCTCCAGGGAATGCATCCCATGCCCTATGGGAAGAAACAGATAAATTGTCTAGCTTCTGCTTCTAAACTTTTGGGCCACATCAGCTTGCAAACCTAATTCATTGGAATAAATTAATCAGATTTAGCCTATTTTTGCAGCTCAGTCTCTGAGTGAATGGGGGCTGCCAAGGTGTCTTTGCCTTTGACCTCTAGTTCCTACAGCATTAGGGGAAAGAGAGATAAGATAGAACAAAAGATGTATTATGAGTAAAGAATCCTGGCATGTGTGAGTCAAATGTATCAGAGGTTGAAGAACAAGTCCACAGGAATCATCCCAGTATGTTTGCTATTTCTATTAAATATGTTCTGGTATTAATATAGGGAATTAATTAAAGGGTATTCATATACATTGCATTCCAGAATCTCTGAGATTCTTAGCATTAATTTAATTAGCATGTATTGTAAAATGCAAATTAAAAACTAAAGCAAGCAGTGTTTATTATTTTTCTTTCATTAGGCTTTGAACAAAAGATCACATTTTTTTCTGAGAAGAATTTGCAGCAGGGTTTTTTAGCTGAAAATTCATTTTTCTGTAAGAAAAAAATCAGTAGAAAAAATTATCTCTGGTCTTAAATTTTAACCAGTTCTAGGCAATATCACTACTGCAAATTAATACAATCATCTCAAACCATTTCACTATATTCACCTTTACTTGTTTGTATTCCAAAGGAATACCTGTAAAGAGTGTAAAGGCAAGTAGGTAACACAGTTGTTAAACCACAGGGTTTTTGTTTTGTTTTTTATATCTAGTAAAACCTTTCCATTAAGGTCAGGGCTGAATCAGCCAACTAACAAGCCTATTTATTTGTCCAAAAGTGATCGGAGGCGTCAATAGGATTTGAACCAAGATCTCCATCTCCAGAAACTAAGTGCATTTAATCCTGCTGCAGCAGGCTAAATGCAAACATGAATGCAGTAAGAAACAGTACCTCCCTAAAAGTTTGCAACAAGGTAGAAAAGTGACACAGGTCAATGACACAGAGGGGAAGGAAATGAGGGATGGTACACGCTCCGCTGTATAGAGATGGTAGCTGAGCTGGGTTGAGAAACCATGTTGATTTAGAACCAGATGAGAGACAAGATCTGAAAAGAGCTTGATATGCAATCATACCATGAGAAGTAGAACAAATAGTGCTGCTCCAAGATGGCAAAGGAATAGGGAAGGATGCTCTGGTGGCATTTCAGTATTATTACTCCATACCCTATTGTCAGCTCCTTTTTGTCACAATGGTGCTTAAGTAGTGTGTGGAGGTATATGTGAGTTTAAAAAAATCATTTGTAAAATGCTTGCTTGGAGCTGTCTTTTCACATATAAAGTTCAACTCATAAATTGAAGCAGGTCCTTATAATATCTAAACTGCCACAGTTCCCTATGCTATAAAAAAAAAGCTGTGCTAGGTTCCAAAATAGAAGCATTAGGTGCACGGTATAGGAGATGATAGTACCTCTTTACTCAGCACTGGTAAGACCCATGCACAGTATTGTGTGCATTGCTGGGCTTTACAGTTTAAAAAGGTTGTGGAGAAGAAAAAAATGGTCCAGGCAACAAAAATGATAAAGGGCTTGGAAGACAATTTATACTTGGAGAGGTTGAAGGAAATAGGTATTCTCAGCTTATGGAAAAAGAGAATTAAGAGGAGAAGTAATAGCGGTCTTCAAATATCTGACAGGCAGCAACCAAGAACAGGGAAAATACCTTTATTGCTACAAGGAGCAAGACATTAGGCCTGTGCGAGTCAGCAGCAATCCGATCTGGCTTTGGATCCAGCAGCTTTGGATGGCCATGATCCGATCCGGAGTTCCGGACCGGGTTTCCGCCTCTATCCGGCCGAAGCGGCTCCAAAGCTTCAGAGCTGCCTCCGAGATCTGGCCATAGGGTATAATGGGGAATCAATGAAATATCTATAACTTTGTTGTTTTTTGTCTGATTTGGCTTAAACTTGCAGGGACTGTAGACTCTGCTGAGAGCACGAAACCTGCCATGCTTCAAAAGATCAGTGCAGGGGTTTGGGGTGAACTGTACCCCAAATTCTTGAAAGCCAAACTCATGTCACGGCTGTGTGTCACACCACAGGGGGGTGAATACTGCAGGGCTCGTAGCTCTTACTGAGGCCACAAAGCCTGCCAAGTTTCAAGGAGATCATTGCAGGGGTTTGAGGGGAATTGCACCCCAAGCTGCGGACAAACAAAACTCATGCCATGGGTTACACTGTGTGTGTTAAGGTGCAATGGGGTGACAGCTGCAGGGATGGTGGCCCCTGCTACGGCCACGACACCTGCCAGCTGTTAAGGAGATGGTGCAGGGGGGTTCTGGGGCCCTGCACCCCTAGCTGCTGACAGGCAAAACTTGTGCCAAGACTGTGTCTGTCTTGGGGCAGTTGATTGTCTGCATTGAGTCTTTCTCTCCTGAGCCTGGCTTTGTAGGTGCTAATTGATGCTCGTTAAGTAGTTATGTAGTAGCTAGGTCCTGTGTATTGAGCTGGTCCCTGAGTCCCTGGCCCATGAGTGAATCATGATTGATTGATTGGTAACTGGGAACACAGCAGCTTAGCAACCAGGCCTGCAACAGTGTCTCCCCTCCCCGCCCCAAGCCAGACAGTCCCACAAGCACCCATGGCACAAGTTTTTCTTGTCTGCAGCTTTAGGGGCAGTTCCCCCCAAATCCCTGAACCAATATTCTTGAAACTTGGCAGGTTTTGTGGCCTCAGTAAGAGCTACCACCCCTGCAGTTTTGACCCTGCTATGTTGTAACACCTAGATGTGACATGAGTTTTGCTTTCAAGAATTTGGTGTGCTGTTCCCCCCAAACCCCTGCATCCATCTTCTTGACACTTGGAAGACTTCATCCTCTCTGCAGAGTCTACCACTCCTGAAAATTTCATCTAAATCAGAGAAAAAAACCCCAAAGTTATAGATATTTTATTGTTTCCCCATTATACCCTATGGCCAGATCTCCGAGGCAGCTCTGAAGAGCTTCAGAAGCTCCAGACTGCTTCGGAAAGTCTAACGAGGCCAGCACTTCAACCCCAACATGCTGCTTTGGACCCCAATGTGTTGGAAGCTTCTTTGGATCCAAACCTCTGTCCAAAGTCTCGCACAGCTCTACTGGACATGGCCCAGTGGCTTGAAATTGCAGCACGGTAGCTTTATGTTGGATATCAGGAGGAACATCTTCAATGATGGAGATTCCACAACTTCTCTAGGCATTGTATTCCATTGCTGGACTGCTCTATCAGTGGAGGTCCTCAAGAAAAAGTTAGACAATCATTGGTCAGGGATGATTTCAGAGTACCTATGCCTATGTTTTACCATGGGTGGTTCCGCTGCTTCTGAGCACTGTGTTAGCTGCACATATCTGGGAAGGAATATTTCTCGCATCTTTTTACTATACGTGTCACGTTTTGTTTTTTGCCTTCCTCCAAGGCATTTGGTTTGGATGCAGTCAGGGATGGAGATGTTGACTGGGGATGTCAGTGCTGCTTCTCAAATGAAAATCCAGAGTTTTGTGGCTAGAGGGTCTAGCGCTCCATTCAGGGCCAGATTGGTGCCATATTTAGGTTCAGGGAGGACTTTTACCCCATGGTCAGTCTTTAGTGTTTCTGTAATCTGAAAAACACAGAATCAAGGACAGAATTAGTTTCAGCAATATTTTTTTTCCAACTGAAAGCTAAAATATTTCTGCTGGGGCATGTTGCTGTGTTACCTCATGCAAGGTTTGAGAGGGAAGCCTTTGTCCCTGTTCTCTTGGCTGAGTTGAACTGCTTAGTAAGAAATTCTCTCTCACAATATATTGTGTTCTCATATCATGGCACACTTTGGCCTCCTTTCCTGATGAAAATTTTGGATACTTAATTTCTTTATTAAAAAAAACAAAAACCGCAAAGTGCTGCAACTGATCATCATTTGTGTAAAATACCATGTATTCTGAAATTTTATATTTCCCTAAAGATTAATTCTGACCATATATGTGTGTGTGTGTGTTTGTGTACCTTTTTAACTAAAAACATGTGGTCTTTATAGGTGAATCAGATTGCCATTTGTTACTCTCACCCTGACCTGCTCCTTATTTTTTCCATCCACAGGTATTGTACAGTGCACTGAGAAAGACAACGTCCAACCAAACCACCATGACTGAGTTCCTCCTCCAGGAATTCTCTGAGAGTCAAGAGCTGCATATCTTACACTTTGCCATCTTTCTAACAGGATACCTGGCAGCTCTGATGGGGAATCTCCTGGTTATTATGGCTATAGGCATTGACCTCCACCTTCATACTCCCATGCACTTCTTCCTCATGAATTTGTCCATCCTAGATCTTGGAACCATCTCTGTCACTGTTCCCAAATCTATGGTTAATTTGCTGTTGAACATCAGGTCAGTTTCCTATTCTGGATGTGTTTCTCAAGTTTTTCTCTTTCTCTTCTTTGCTACAGTCAACTTTTCCCCCTCACTATAATGGCGTATGACAGATATGTTGCCATCTGCAGACCATTGTATTATAAGACCATTATGAGCATGAGAGCCTGTTTCCAAACGGAAACTATTGGGTGGGTCGTTGCCATTCTCTACTCTGCATTGCACACTGGTAACATCTTTCGGTTACCCTTCTGCTACTTCAACATCATCAACAAGTTCTTCTGTGATGTCCCCCATCTACTACAGCTCTCCTGCTCTTATTCATACACCAGTGAATCTAGGATTCTTGTTTTTAGTGTCTTCTTAGCGCTAACCTGCTTGTTTTTATCTGTATGTCATATGTTCAGATCTTCAAAACTGTGCTGAGAATCCCCTTTGAAAAAGACTGGAATAAAGCTTTTTTCACCTGCATTCCTCACATTCTAGTAATCTCCTTATTCCTTTTAACGGGCTCCTCTCCCTTTCTAAAGCCTATTTCCAGCTCTTCATTGGTTCTGGATTTCATAGCAGATGTGTTTTATTCTATGATACCTCCAATAATTAATCCTATCATCTACAGCATGAGGAACAATGATATAAAAGTTGCCTTAGGAAAACTGCTTTTTTTCAGGTTACTCAGGAAGTAAAGATATCCACCTGTATTTAATGATTGAGCTGTATACCTATACTTGTTTGTTGGTGTGACCATATGAAATTATTGTCTCCATCATAACCTGGTGGAGTGCATTATGTAAAGTCAGGTGTTTACCTTAAAAAAAAAATACTTGGCTTTCTTCCATTATAATTAGTGGCATTCATATTGGCTCATGTCATATACCAGTAATAATAATATCCACCCAGCTAATTTTTATTTATTTATTCATGGATTTATTTGATTTGTGTGCTTCCCTCTGCAGAAAGGCTGAGAGAAAATTACCAAAAAAAGTTACAAAAAAGATAGCACAGTAAAACTATAATAAACAATTACCCCCAAAATAACCAAAGCTTAACCCCACCAAAAGCCTTCTCAAATAAAAAGGTCTTACACTCAGGCTCTGGTAGACCTCAAGATGTCGGGAGTTCCAAAGCCAAGGACACTGAGAACAGCCTTCCCTGTGTTTTGGCAAAGTGAACTTGGATGCTACTTGCAAAAGGTTGTTCTTGGCTGACATTAGGGATCATGATGAAACCTAAATGAGGCACTCCCTTAAGTGTGTAGCACCCAAGTAATTTAGGGCTTTACAGGTCAAGGCCAACACCTTTAATTGCACTTGGAAAGATACTAGAAGCCATTGGAGCCTGGAGCACTGGAGTGATGTGCTCTCAGCCCCCCCCCCCCCACTCCCCTCCCCCCCATCAGAAGACAGGATGGGGTTATGCAGCAAGGCTGTCACTGCTTGGAGTTATTCAAGGAAACCAATGATGCATGGAAAGTGGAGAATTTTGGACTGATGGAGGACAGGAAGTCCAGTGGCTGGTTAAAGGAAGAGCAGTTTAGAGCTGACTCTGGGGTTTGTTTTTTTTCCCCCACAGATTGATGTGGAATGATATGGGCTGCTTGTTAAAGTAAAGTTTTTGTACTGGAAGCAAGGATTCATTATGGTGGATGAATTGCTGCCATTATAGTGGATCAAGTCAGTGTATTCTTCATGTATTCTTATCATGCTTTATTGAGGCCTTGATTTGGAATATCTGCTCTCTTATCACCCTAAGGAAATAAATAAAAAAGATAATGGTGTGACTTAACTTTATGGAAGTTCACCACCTGAGGGCTCTGGGAGGTATCATATCTACTTGATTCTAAGACAAGGTGCCCTCCCCCATTTCACATGGAGAAAAATGCCCCTTGTCTTACAATCAGGTAGGAGAGTAGTGATGGGTGGGTTGGCAGCCACTGCACCTTGGGCTGCAACCCCTACCAAAGGTCACAGCCATGACTGCAGTTCCTGCTTGCCCCTTGAACCTCCTACTACCTCTGCACCCTGCCATATCCACCCTGCAGCCCCTTCCTGTCTTTTTCCCCCATGGGGAAATCTGAAAGCTGGGGAGAGCATGGAAGTCTGCCAGGGGAAGATAAGAGACAGTGAAGAGTGACCTTTGGTGGTGCCCTCTTGACCTGACCAGCAATCTACCCATCTAGCCAGAAGGACCAGCCATTGACCCCCTTCTGGAAACAATACCACTTGGAGGAAACCTTGACTGGCCATCAACGGCAGACTTCAATGCATAGGATACATATACCTGACACTGGTGCTCTATTGCAGCTACAGTGTGTGTGTGTGTGTGTGTGTGTGTGTGTGTGTGTATGCGCGCGCGCGCGTGCATATGCGTGCATGCATGCGTGTGTGTGTTGGGTGGGGGGGTGCATTTAAGAGACAGTGCGCCTCATAATTTGAAGGTTTGCATTTATGGATTTTTACTGTCAATTTTGCACACTCCATCTAATAAACCAGAATTTTAAGGATCCTGGGAGTTGGTCATTTTTACCCAACACTAGGAGTGTAGTAAAACACTGGAACAGGTTACCCAGAGACGTTGTGGACTCTCCATCCTTGGAGGTTTTTAAGACCTGGCTAGACAAAGCCTTGGGTGGAATGATGTAGCTAGGGATGCTTTACTGGGGTTGGAGTAGATGTCATCTGGAAGTCCCTTCCAACCATCATTTGCTATGATTCTATGGGAATCTATACACATGCAGGGCAGGCATATACAAGGATGCTCAAACTTTAGTGCTTTTTTAAGGTTCTTTATGTTAAGTTCTTTAAAATGAATATACATGCCATAGCTTGATGCAAGTTTTATGCCTTGCTGTAGCTCTGTGAAGTAAGTGGCAGGAGGTGTGCTAGATGCTGCATAATCTCTTTGCACTGTTCAAGCAAGTGAAAAAGCGAGTGAGTGAGTGAGTGAGTGAGTGAGTGGCCTGTGCTATCTCCTTTGTTATAAAGAAAAAGTAAAGGAACAGAATTGAAATCAACTTGGTCAATCTTTTTTTTATTTATATATATATAATTATCACAGCACCCTCCATGGAGAAAGTGAAGGAGGGAGGCAGTGAGTGAGTGATGTAGGCAAGGGGTGTAGATGACATGCTATGCACTGTGCTATCCCAGAAATCACATCTGGAGATGGGTGGACATGGATAGGTGGGGCTCCTGATGTGGGGGACAAGACCTCCCCCCCACCCCATGATCCAGGAACCCCTAAAGAGTTCTGCACCCAGAGATAAAAGAGGGCTTCTCTGTTCTCCAATCTACTTCCCAGAGCCAGAGGAAGGGGGAGAGGGGGTGGTCTCACAATGAGGACCAATTGGTATACTGCACCCCTTAATGTGCAGGTGGGCAAGCTCCTTTCCCACCCCATTATCCCCCCCCAATCACCCCCCAAAAGAGGTCAGCCATCTGAGACCCCATCCAGCCAGGCCACCACAACTTTGGCAGGCTCACCCTCAGGTTCCCCTACACCCAGGAGTGGGGACAGCGAGAAATACGCACATGCCCCACTATCACTACATGGCCATATCACACCTTCCCCCCAAAAACGGGAAACCTCCAATACCCCTGTAGCACCCCCCCAGCCCCTACCTATCAGATCAAACTGGGTTCCAAAACACCCCCAAAAGACCCCCACCCAGGGTTCTGTGCACCCTTGGGGGAAGCAGGTTTCAACACTCATACCATCCATCACAGTAAGGGGGGAAACCCCTCCCCCATGAGACCTCGCTGAAGCCCTCCTGAGACTGTAGGCAGCATGTGGATTGTTGGAGCACTGTCCTCCCATATCTGCTCTAGCAGAGTGCTCCATGATCTCTAGTTAGGGCTAAAGCTTCTGCCCTGGCTCTGTTCTGTGCCCCTCCATGCCCCTGAGACTCCCCAGCACCTCTTCTCTCCATAGGAGGCTCTTTGGAGTAAGAACTTTCTGTTCATGGGGTTGATAGAATGAGGCAGTCCTGGCAGGTTGTCCAGCTGTTGCTCATTAGCACCTAGTTAAGGCAAAGTGAATGGAAGACAGGACTGGGTTCTCACTGCATTCACAGTTCAAACCCCCAGGTGCAGCCTCAATTCCCCCTCCACCCCTCTCCCCCATAGCTGAAGGGTGAGCTGACATGTGGGGGGGAACCATACCCGTAAAGTCCCAGAGGCCCCACAAAATCCTCCCCCAGGCTCCCATGGACACTTGGGGGAAGTGGGTTAAAAACCCACATAACCCTTCACAGTGAGGGAGTACCTGTCCTTCACAAGACCACCCTGGAAGTGCCCCCAGCCCATGAGTAGCATGTGTATTGTAGGAGGCTCACTGCCCCTGCCATGTCTGCTCCAGCACCATGGTCCATGCCAACACCATGGATGCTCCCAAAGGCAGAGCTCAGGCTGTGTCTGGGACTGGTTCTGCTCTGTGCCCCTGCCAGCACCAGAAACAGTCCCACACCCCACATGGTCCCATGCACTGTAGGGAGTGGGTAAAACACCTGCCTCTCCAACCCATTGCAGTAAGGGCAGGAAACACATCCATGACACTCCCAAGGCCCCCAACCCCCGCCCCCAGTGTCCTGGGCACACTTGAGGGGAAACAGGTTAAATAGCCACACTGCCCTTCACAACAAGGTGGGGGAACCCCCACCCCACCACCCCAATGAGACATCCCTGAGAACCCACAAGTCCCTGAGCAGAATGGGGATTCTAGGAAGGCTATTTCCACCAGTCACTCATATCTTCTCCAGTGACAAACCCCCTGCAGGGCTGGGGCTGCAGCTGGGGCTGAGGGTTCTGCCTTGGCTCCACTCTGTGCCTTTGCCTGAACCAGAGACCCCCAAAATGTACCCCACAGGGTCTCATGCACACCTTGAGAATCCCTCATTGGGCATAGCCTCTTGATTTAGGGAGGCTTCTCAAATCTTGATTTGATGGGTTTTCTCAACAATGATTCTAGTGACCTTGTACATGTGGTTGTAAGGGACTGTGAGCTCGTAAGGGGTAGGCATGGTCCCCTACAAAGGGGCAACAGGCAGAAAGGTCCGAGATCAAGGCTAGCCTGACTGCCCTTCTGCCGTGGTGACACAATTTTGTGGCACAACACCTGCCATGACAAATCTGACCAACTCCCCCCAGTGGCACCACACAGGGTGTAGGATGGACAAATCCTTACTCAAAAAACTGGTGTTGTTGTGGAGGGAAACCTGGAGGAAGGTGGACTGAGGCTGTACATGCACATCAACCTGGAAACCAGATTGATGACATGGAGGTGGGCATTGTAGATGACTTACATTTGATGACACCTCACATTCATGTGGACATCCTGGAAAGGCTAGCAGATGTTAGTGTAGTTGCCTTCAACATCATTTGGGGGTTCACAATCACAGCCTTCCTGCAAGAGCCAGCTGGCCGGACAACCCACCAACACACAGGTTTACATTTCCAGAGGTACCAAGATTCCCAAAAATATACAGAAAGGCACATAGTGCCTGGTCCAGGCACCATTTTGTCCACCCACAGGAAGGAGAGAAAGCTAGGCAGCCTGCTGATTCTACAAAGCTGGCAGGCATCCCTGGGCAGGAACCACTTAAGGGTGTTGCTGTTGCCTTTCAGAGGTGATCAAAACATGGAGACAGAGTCTTTCTTTTATTTTTTTTGGTACACATCTTTGGTGCTTTTGTTGTTTGGTAAGAAAAGGGGGAACAGTTCAACTTAATTTTTGATGGGGAGGGGGGTGACATCTGCACACCCTCTTTAGAAGAGTTTGGGGTGGGTGGGAGAGTCTTCCCAGGAGGTGAGGTGGGGTGGTAGGAAGAGGTGAGTGTGGGGTGTTGGTGGGAGGGGTGGTTTCTTGTAATTGCATGTGAGTGGTGGTTGGGAGATGTGGTTGGGATTGGCAGGAGGGGGAAAATGAAGTGGTTGGGTTTTGGTGTGTTGTTTGGGTAACCTTATGTGTAGCTTATTTATTTGTTGTAACTGTCCTCAATGAAACTTCCTCTATCAACATGGACACCATACACAAGCTGCCTCAAATCACCATCAACACCTTGCTTGAAGATCCTCCTACAACTATGGAAGTCCAAAAGGCCATACAACAAATGCCTAGTGGCAAAGCTCCTGGAGCCAATGTGATTCCAGTGGAGGTCTACAAATTAGGTGGTCACAGCCTCACAGAGAAACTAACTGAGATCTTCTGCAGTATGTGGGTGCAGGAGGTAGTCCCTCAAGAATTCAAAGATGCCTCCTTCATGCACCTGTACAAGAGGAAGTCAAATTGCCAACTCTGTGACAACCACAGTGGCATGTCCCTCCTCTCAACTGATGGCAAAATATTCTCAAGAGTCCTCCTCAACCGGCTGACCAACCATCTAAATGACCTACTGCCTGAAAGCCAATCCAGTTTCAGAAAAGGAAGCAGAACCACCAACATGGTGTTTGTGGACCAGCACCTTCAAGAAAAGTGCCAGGAACAGAACATCAACCTTCTCACATTCAATGACCTAACCAAAGCCTTTGACACAGTGAACCACTAAGGTCTCTGGGAAATCATGAAGAAGTACAGATGCCCTGGAAAGTTCATCCATATGGTTCTACAGTTCTAGGATGGCATGATGGCACACGTCCTTTTGAATGGCAAATGCTCTAACCACTTTCCAGTCACAAATGGCTTCAAGTAGGGCTTTGTGCTCACACCTATCCTCTTCAGCATGGTATTCTCTTCTATTCTCTTGGATGCCTTCCAAGATTATGACCTTGGTATGGGGATCAGGTACTGTTTTGATGGAGACATCTTCAATCTGCACAAGCTCTGGGCAAGCTCCAAAGTCCAGACAGCCACACTTTGCAACTTCCTCTTCACTGATGATTATGTGTTATGTGCAGGCTGACAGGCTAACATGCAACAGTCCATGGACGTATTCTCATCAGCCTATAACAACTTTGGACTGACTATCAACACAAAGAAGATTTGAGTGATGTTTCAACCTGTGCCTGACACAACACCCCAGGAACCTCATATCTTCCCTCCTTCCCATTTAACATAAAGTTAACATGGAGGAAAATACCCTTGTCTTAAGAGTCAAGTGGGAGGGTGGTGGTGGGTGGGAAGCAGCCTTTGTGCCTTGGGCTGCAACCCGTACCAAAGGTTAAGGCCATAGCTGAAGCTCCTGCTTGTCCCCTGGACCTCCCTACTGCCTCTGCATCCCTGCAGCCCATTCCCCTCTTTTCCCCTCATGCAGTCTTTATCCCCCTGTCTGCCCTTCTCCTCCCTCCTGTTCCTTTGCATCATGCCAGCAGGATCTGTGCATGCATAAACCTGGGGCCCTGGGCATGGCACAGCCCAAGACCTTTATCAACAGCATCAAGCCAAGGTTGCCTTTAGGTGTTTTAAATGTATGCCACTTTGGGCCAGGAATACCTTTCTGTTCTGCTAACTAGTTTGAGTTAAGTTCAACTGGGTGTTCATCTGAGATCAAACCACCATATCCTAGGAGGGATTGCTTTCATGTGACCTAGCTATCATCCAGGACTCTATGGCTTTGGAGTGACAGCTGGTAACTGCCAGGAAACAGATGGGTGGGGATGGGGTGAGTAGGGAGGGAAAATTGGGGAAGGGAAGTAGAGCAGCCAGGGGGGAGGAGCATGGGGAAGGAGTGTGGGGCGGGGGAGGTTGGAGGAAGCAGGAAGGAGGGGGAAAGGGGGGAGCAGGTGGGTGCAGGGGAGCTGCCAAGCTGGTGCCCCTCTCTCCCCCAAATCACCCCCTCCACTCCCAAATCATTCTCCTGACACCTCAGTTACTCTTCTGCTCCCCTTAGCCCTTCCACTCTTGGAATACTGCATCTCTGCCCTGATCAGTCCAAGAGCAGAAGTGCAGCTGTGGATGTTCTCCCTCCATGCCTGCTCCTGGGGTCCCTGTACACCATGCCCCCCCTGGTGCTTTTCAGGGGCTCTGGTGCTTTGGGGGTGTGATGACCCCCCCTCCCAGTGTGCCAGCTCACCCTGCAGCAATAGTGGGGTGGGGGTGGGGAATTGAGGCTGCTCCTAGGGTTCAAACTGTGAATTCAGTGAGACCCCAGTCCTGTCCCTCCCTTCCAAGGGAGGTGGTGCTGGCCCCTACCCTGGGGGTCTTTAAGAAGAGGCTGGATGCCTACCTGGCTGGACTCATTTGAGTCCCGTTTTTGTTTTTAGGGTTTTTTGTTGTTCTCCCGCCCTGGCGGGGGGTCGGGCTAGAAGATCTATTAGGTCCCTTCCGACCCTAAAACTATGAAACTATGAACCTATGTCTTCCATTCACTTTGCCATAACTAGTTGCTAATGAGCAGTAGCTGGCCAATCTACCAGGACTGTCTCTTTCAATCAACACCATAAAGAGAAAGTTCTGACTCTAAAAAGCCATATGTGTTTAACCCACTTCCCCCAAGTTTGCACGGGACCCTGCAGGGGAAGAGGGTTGGGGGTCTCTGGGGCTTTGGAGGGTGTCATGGGCGGGGTTCCCAACATCGGTCAACAAGGGGGGGGGGGGGGGGGCAGATGTTTTACCCACGGCCCATAGTGTGCATATGACCCTGTGGGGTGACTTTTGGGGGTCTCTGTTTCTGGCAGGGGCACAGAGAGTAGCCAAGATAGAAGCCACAACCCAAGCTCTGCCGCTGAGAGCAGTGGTGGTGGCATGGAGTGCCTGCTGGAGCAGATGTGGGGTGGGGACAGTGACCCTCCTGCAATCCACATGCTGACTGGTGTCTGAGGGGGGAACCAGGGCGGGGATCCCACCCCTTGCTCAGTTTGAGATCTTGATACTGCAATGGGAGGATTAAGTGTCTTACCCTCTCACAACAGCATTTATGGAACCCTGTGGGGGAACTTTCTGGGGGGCTTTGGGGGTTCTTGTGGGGGGGTTCCTCCTTCTGGGAGTCTCAACTCCTGCTGGTGCAATGTGGGAAGGGGAGGCGGGGTGGGGTTTATTCCAGTTGCACTTGAGGATTTGCCCACTCCCTGGAGATTTCATGGTACTCGGGGGTGGGGGGGAGGGCGGGGGTGGTTCTGAGGTCCCTGGGGCTTCAGCAGTCTCATGGGGGGGGTGGGTTCTCTTCCCCCAAACAAAGGCTTCCCTTGCTGGCACCCCAAAATAGAGCTTGCAGCCCTGAATGTAGTGCATTTGTTGGGGTGGGGAGATTGGCTCCCCATTTCCCAATCTTGCAAGGTCTTTTCACCACCCAATGGTATATTTTGAATAAATGAACATATAAACCTACACAGGCAAAGATGATTATTTTTAGTTTTGGTATTTATTTCTTCAGTTAAGTTACACAAAGGAGAATGGTTTGAATCATCCTGATATGGGGCTGTTGGCTGTAGAGCTGGCTTGCTACACCTCGTGGTAGCAACTAGTAATTACCACTTAGAAAGCCCAGTTAAATACAGATGCAATTAAGAAGATAGGGGTCTTCTGATATGCACAACCACATTTTACCTTACATTTCAAACACATCCAACCAGTTTTAATTAAGGAGATTTCTGTATCTTTAAAAGTCCTCTAAAGTTTGGCACATGTATTAATAGGTGACTTTAGTCCTCTTTAAATGGTGGAAATCATCATGTGTATAAGTGCCCATGATTCTGTGTGATTGATCTCTGTGTAACAGAGATTAACATTCAATCCCTAACATGTAATCTCACCCTGTATTTTCCTTTTCTGTGGCACCTACTTATTTTTGTCATCTAATCTGCAGTGTAATAATAGAAGAATCCAGAGACATGTTGTCCACCTTTTCTTTCTCCTACCCAGAGATTTCCTCTGGGCAGTAGATTAACGTATCTGGGAGGATACAGAGTATTCTAAAGGTAGCTCCAACAGCCAGTAACTTCCTCTACCAAACAGTGATAAAACCCATTTTTATTCTGTATTGTATTAATGCAGGGCTACAAACCCATCAGTAACTCTCCAATGCACTTTTTGCACTGTGCTGCCTGTTGTGAACATAGAATGAGGAGACAACTCAGAGTCACAGATGGATGGGTCAGTAAACAGATACATTGATTTTGTGTAATCCATGTTTGTGTATATGTGAGTCTGTGAACCCTCACACGGTGTAATTGAAACAGAAATATATCCAATGCAGAGACATAAACGGAGATTGCTCTAGATCTTTTTCTTGTGGTTTTCTCGGGGAATGGAACTAAGAAAGAACATGTGTGACTAGCCACGAGGAAGAGATAAAGGGCTCTATTTTGATTCTATTTATGATTTTAAAAGAGCCTTAGCAGGTGAGTTTCACTTCCCCAAATGATGCTTCCAGGTTTCCCCACAGCCCAGGTGTAGGAAAGTGAACCTCACCTACTGCTCCATCTGCTGCCTATGTTCTCACTTTATCTCAGCTCAACACAAAACCCAGGTGGGACAGGGCAGGGGCAGCTCTAGATCTTCCACCCCGGAGAGAGCTGGGGACATAGGCAGCAGCAAGTAGGAAAGAGGAGACTGGGAGAGCAGGGGACACATGTCAAACAACACAAGTGTCAGCATTGTTCTGTTTTGGTGGAAAATCCTGGTGGCCATTGACTTCACATACAAAGACAATGTCTAGTGGTTCTGGTAACACAGATGCATTAAAGCAAACCAACATTTATTTCTAATGTATTTGTGCTGAACACATCAACATAGGGAAATATGAATCCCTTTAACAACACAGAATTTAGTAACAACTTTTCTCAGGGCCTCCCTTACCTCTGTTTCTCAAGCTGTATATGAGGGGGTTAACTAGAGGAGTGAGGACAGTGTAGTAGAAAGAGAATACTTTATCCAAGTTTCTCAGGCTGTCTTGTTTTGGTAGCACATACACAATAAATATGGTCCCATAAAATATTGCCACTACAGTGAGGTGGGACGAGCAGGTAGAAAAAGCCTTTTGCCTCTTGGAGGTAGAGCTGATTTTCAGGATGGTTGTGATGATACAAATGTAAGATGTCATTGTTAATAAAAATGTTGGAAAAGTGCACATAGCAACTAGAACGGCAACTAGAACTTCCACCAAGAATGTGTCACTGCAGAAAAATGTTATGATTGGGATAAAATCACAAAAGAAATGGTCAATTTCATTAGGGCCACAAAAGGTTAAATTTAGCATTAAAAGTACTGTTATACTAATACCTAGCAAACTACTTATCCAGGACATGACTGCTAGCTGTAAACAGAATCTTCCATTCATAAGAGATGCATAATGCAGTGGTTTGCATATTGCCAAATACCGGTCATAAGACATTGCTGCTAAGAGGCTGCATTCTGTACCTGCCAGTAAACACACCACAACCCACACCACTATACCTGGGGTTCTTGCAATAAAACAACTAGCCTCAAGCTTTTGAAGCCTAAGTATCCCGGTTGCCCCCCGCCCCTTGTTTTTCATGTAAAACTGCTCCAGACAGATGCCAATTGCTGTTGCATTACAAGCTCATGCTAAACTTGTGCTTCACTTTCCTATTCTATTTTAAGTTCTCAGCTTCAGAGGTGTGTTGCGGGTTGCATTTTGGGTTATTTTCCTCCATATATGCATAACCAAGAAAGGGCACTTTGTCTATTAGATCTTGCCTAGTATCTCTCCCAAATATACCATTAATCTAGGAAAAGATATCACTATAGAAATAATTGTTTCTCATATAGTTCCTGGACCACCACCACTATAGTCACCCTCCAACAGCATTCCAGTTTGAATATCTTTATTTTTACTGTTCATCACTGAATTATTCCTCCATCCTACTCTGATTTTGCTTCTCTA
>NW_005842516.1:200357-213367 GCF_000455745.1 Alligator sinensis | reverse complement strand
TATTTATTTATGGAAATGCACTCACTTTATAAATCACATGCCACAAATACATGCCACACTGATATTCATAATGGTTTGTCAGTAATGCTTGGCATATCTTAAAATCAATAGACAAACGTATCATACTGACAGTACTCTCTTCATCTGCAGAGTATTTCATTGTATCAAAAAAGTATGCAATAATTTACTCTTTATACTCCCATTTATTTATGGAAATGCACTCACTTTATAAATCACATGCCACAAATACATGCCACACTGATATTCATAATGGTTTGTCAGTAATGCTTGGCATATCTTAAAATCAATAGACAAACGTATCATACTGACAGTACTCTCTTCATCTGCAGAGTATTTCATTGTATCAAAAAAGTATGCAATAATTTACTCTTTATACTCCCATTGTGTTCTGTTACTGTTTCCCAGTTGTTGATAATTGTGCATACATGTATATAACTTTGTGTGCGTGTGCATTACCCGTTAACAGCTTACAGTACAGTCAGAATCATAATTTTCTTCCTTCAGTATTAATATAGTCTTATTTTCAATGGTTCCAAGGAGATGTAATACTGTACAAGAGAAAAAAAATATGGAACAGGGCGGATAGATATGTGTAGCATTTATTTACCTTTAGCATAGTAATAGAGCAAGCTGGTGTCTCTGCTGTGATCTTTTCACTCTGTTTCAGAGAACAGGACAGAGGTTCTGCAGTTTCTCTGCTATCTTTGTGCTTTGTGTGTATGCCATTACTCTCAACAATGAGGCACATTGGTTTCTTAGTCTGGATCTGTTCATACCTGTGGCTGCTTCTTCCTTACATCTCTTCCCAGTAGCTGGATCTCTCTCCTTATTTGTTAGCCTCACACAAATAGATGAAAACTCTCCCTTGACACTTATGCCAGTGGGGATGTTATACTAACATTAAAGAATAGTTCATTATATTTTAGTAGTATAGACCTACTTTCAATAGACTCAAACTTCCTTTGCTGTAAGGGAAATGCTTCAAAACTAAGCAAAACTCTCCTCTTTTCTCTTCTCTTCTCCTCATTTCTTTCTTCTCACTTGGGTAGGGTGAGTACCCTCTAAAACAAAGAGGGAAAACATTTTGTCAGTTGTTCCACAAAGTAGCCCCATGCCCTCCTCGGGGGCCACTCCAATCCCCTTCCCCTGCCCAATTTGCTGCTCTACTTTCTGCTCCTGGCTATGTGTTCCCTGCCTCCTCTGCTCCCTGCCTCCTTCCCTGTGCTCCCTGGCCAATGAGCTGCTTTGCTTTCTGATTCCTGCCCTATCTGCCACTGTGCTGCCTGCCTCCTCCCTGATCTACTGTAAACTGTCTACAGAGGCTGCCTGTGCCACTTGTGTGAATGGGAAAGCAAATAATATTTCAGTAGCTGAAAACAAAAATGGTGTAGGGATCAATCCTGCAGTGCTTGGGTTCCCAAACCTCCCTCTAATTCCATCGGCTAACCCACTTTCTCAAATAGTAGACCTTCTCGGCTCATTTAAGACAACTTCTATCTATGGCATAGAGTCAAAGAGACCTTTAGGTGCCTACAGGTCCACATATAGCTATATCTACAAAGGGGACTTAGGCATTGCAGCAGTGACCACTGTAGCACATCATTTTCAGTCACCTGGCTTCTGGTGGAAACCACATGATCTAGGTTAAGACACCAGGCCACGTGAATAATGCATGGGGAGTGTTAGGTGCCTCCTCCTGAGCTGGCATACCCTGGAATTATTTGTCTTATTCTTGGCTACAGGGAGGCACCTCCTTACAGTTGGTTTCACAAACCAAAAGTCTCTTTTTGAGTTAGGTGTTTCAAGCCCTGTCTTTCAAATCCTGAAATGTAGTTGGTCTCATTAGAAAGAATTGATCCAGAAGGCAGAGCAAATGGAACCTTAAATAGTAATACATGCAGAGAGGCATACATTCTCCTAGTCACAGAGGCATAAGTTCTCCTAGGTAACAGCCTACTTTGTCAGATGCTTTCTCAGAGAGCAACCAATGAAGTGCTGTCTCCTAGAAAACTTTGTGCCATTCTGAACAAGCTAGTCTTTAAGCTAGTCTTTCAAGTGCCATCCTGCCCTGCCTTCTTTCTTTTAAATACTGAAGAAAGTTCAGTATTTTCTTTCAAAAAGCTGGCCAGAATTATAAGGAGTGCTGCCTCTTGATCCAAGAGCTCAGTGTTCACATAGCAGTCTTCCAGCGTGCTCGACAGCTACGTTGAATTATTTTCTTGGCATCTGAGTCTGTCTCCCTTGAAAGATACCTAATGGCCAGGGTATTGGATATTGTGATCGCTCCTGTTGAAGCTGCTCCAATTTGCTTGAGATAATGAAATATGTATTGGTCCAGAACGAAAGCCCGTAACTTGAGTGTCAAATCTGGATAGATCTGGATTCTAGGCCCTACTTTACACCCAGATAGAACAAACATCAGTACTTAGTGGAACAGAGGCTGAAATCAATGGGAAGATGTCTGGAGATCAGTTTGGATGCACCTGAACTGATGCACTGCACTGTCCACATAACTCTTGCCGTCTTCCTTCACAGATGGGGAGATGAGCATATTTGTTCAGCTGCCTAATCAACCTGAGAGGATTTATCAAAGAGATCCAGGTGTACTAGATCTCTTTGTTACTCTGGTGAGTATCACATCTCTCTGTACTCTGGTGAGTACGATCATAGATTGATCATAGTACAATCTCTCTGTACTCTGGTGATCAGTTTGGCTCTGCTCTTATTTTTCTTTTGGGGTCAGCTCCCCATGCCTTTTCAGACCAAGGGGTAACGTGTAAGATAGTGGGGGGCTAGGATTTTAGGGTACCCCAAATGTAACAGCTAAAATTATGTCTGTGTGATAAAGGTGCATGCTGAAGGCTCTATAAAGATTAGACCAAGTGTTTTTCTGTATTTGTTTAAATATTAAGCTATATGTTGTTGCTAAAAGCCTAATTAAAGTTTAAGATGTAGTAAGGCCTTGTATAAAGTAAGGCCTAGTAAATTTAGCAAAGCCTTGAAGTAGCAAAGCCGTGTGGCACAGTTAAAATTACCTTATCATTGGAATTGAAGGCTTGTACTGCTATTGGTCAGTCTAAAGACAGTTGAAGTAAAAGGAATCAGAGTGGTTGTATGTTATCAGAACCATTCAGAAGCTATAAATTAGCTGAAATATCTGGAAACATTCTGAAGGAAAATACAGCTCTGTGAAAAGGATTAGTTAGCTGTTGCCTGAATCAGTGAACCCATGGGCCTTGAGGAGCCCAAGAACTGCATTCCAGGGTCCTTCCCAGTACCCCTCGGACAGCGCTGATTGGGTCCGCCTAACTTCGCTGAACTTTGTGGAAAGAGAAACTTGCTGTGTATCAGGCATCAGATGGGACTTCCAATAAGTTACTGATGTGAATTGCTTTTGTCTGTCATTGTTTGTCTTGTTACTATGCGTAGTTGTGTTTTTGTTAAGTCAATAAACCTTTCTTACCTTTCTACCCCCAAACACACTCTCAATCCCGAACCCTCTCCAGGTGGCTGGGGCAGATATTGGCATTATGAATAGGATTGAGAGGCTCTGGTCCGGAGAGAAAAGTCAGAATGAAGGGAGTTACGTGGGCCCCGTTGGTGGCTTTGCTCAAGGAAGTGACAGGGATGGAGAATCCTGGGTGGGATAAGGCTAGGTTGAGACCTGCGTAGAGTGACTTCGGAACTGTACCTGATCATTGAGCTGGGTTTGCTACTTCTGACTGGGGTAAGCCTGAGAAGGAGTGTCTTTCGTGGCTGCTGGCTGTGGTTAGGGGCCGAAGAGAATGCCCAGCTCCGGGAAGAGGTCACCCAGCTGAGTAAGGAGTTAGAAGACATGAGAGATTTCAACAGCGTGGTGTGCAAGGCTGTCCGAGCTGCACAGAGCTGCTTGTAAACATTAAAATGGAAGGAAGGAAAAATTATGATCATGCGCGAGACCGCTCCTCTCCAAAAGAGAGCAAAGTTAGCACAGGCTGTGGAGCCATCCTTCCACAAGTGTTTGTATAGAGATAAACCAGAAGTTAAGCTCTGGGAAAATCAAAAGGATCAAATTAATAAAAAGGAGGAAATTAATGATGAGGCTGGTGCTGACCACCCCCGTATGTTCCTGCCCAAAGGGAGGAACCTAGCTTGGCCTTCCCTGCCCCAAGGCAGAAACTCAGTCAAGTTTTTCCCATGGTAATAACTCATTCAAGGCTGCAAGAAGAGAATCCCCGAACAGAGCTGCATTCCTTTACCCGTGCAGAGACTTAAAATATTGAAAAGCAGCAGAAGTCCAAGCCAGGAGAGCCAGTAATAGACTGAATAGTTCAAATGTATAGTAAAGAAGCCTATGTTATATCTGCGAGTAGAGCCAAAGCAGCAAATTGTTCTGCACCCTGAGCTCCAGTTACATCCATTTGCAGGAAATGATGAAAATGTTACTTTGTTTTCTGCTGTGCTCCAAGCCACTGCAGCCAGTTATAGTAGTATAAAAGAAGAGCTTAACTCTGCCCCTCGGGTGTGGGCCAATTTAGAAGAGTCTGTCTGCTGCTTGTAACTATTATCACTAACTGAAATCATTCATGCAGCCGTTTGGATTCACACACCAGATGCAGAAGTCGTGACAGCATTGTTGTGGAGGGGGTTTTGCACCAACAGAGTACACCTCGGCCTTGTTGGCCTCGGAGCCAGAGTTGGTAGATCACCCGATAAGAGATGCAATCCAGCAATTAGTGCAGCTTCTACCCATTTTGCAGAAGCCAGGGCTGGCTAAGTTGATAAAAACTGCCAAGGTCATGGCGGTGGCCTCAGCAAAAGACAAACCCCCTGATACCCACTAATTGTTGGAAAAAGCTGGAGAAGACTGGTTCAAGACCCCGCGAGCAAAGTTGTAGAAAGACTTGTTATCTGCCAGTTTTAATAAAGTGCAAATTGATGGAGATCCCACCAATGTTTTGCGAGGGCTGGTGGCAAAACAGTGCAGTAAAAAAGCAAGCCCAAAAGCAGAGCTGTTACCCCCACCAGCAGGGTCACTGAAGGGATTCTCTGCCCCGAGGGCAGAACTGTCAACACCTGTGGGGCCGCCAGCCTTTACCCTGCCTGATCACATGGCCTAGGGAGTCCAGCAGGACCCACCTCCAAAGAAAGGGGCCACAAGGCGGGCAGTAGCAAGCCGGAGACCGGTATCTAAAGTTAATATTGGCCCCTTAATTCGAATACCTGTACAGATTCAATTAGGTAAAAGTAAAAAGTCAATTGATATGCTATTAGACACTGGTGCCCCGATTTGCATTTTAGATTCTGCAGATTGGAAGGGGGAAAAGGAACCCCTTATCAAGTAATTGGAGTCAGAGGCACCAGACGACCAGGACATCTGGTCTGAGCAAACTTTGCGTGACCTAATGGCTCTAAGGTAACAGCAGCAGCAGTAATACTAAAAGGGGGACCAAGCTTACTGGGCATTAATGTACTAAGAGGACAGTGGTTTGCCCTTGAACAAGAGAATTGGCAGTTTGGGTGTGCAGTGCCTCACCGAGAAACAGAAGAAACAGCTATAACAGCTGTAACTCGATGTAGCATGATCCCACTAACCCTGCCTCCCATGAAAGGAGTACACAGACCCCAGTATCGAACTGCCCCCGAGGCCACCCATCCTATCCAGTGTATCATAAGTAGGCAGTTAGAAGATGGGACTATTAACCAAACCCACTCTCCGTATAACAATCCAGTGTGGCCAGTGCACAAGCCAAATGGAGGGTGGCGGCTGACTATTGACTTTCGAGCTTTGAATGCTAATACTGATCCCTTAACAGCTGCTGTACCATCACTACATGCCTTGACAGAAAGAATCTGGTATTATGGACCTCTGTGGATGGGATCTGTTGTATCAAAAACATGTTTTTTGCTATTCCCATCCAGGACAGCCACTGGCCAGTATTTGCTTTTATGTGGATTGGGTAGCAGTATACCTACACCATGTTGCCCCAGGGGTAGATACAAAGACCCACCCTGGCTCATGGGGTTTTAGCTGCAATACTTCCTGAAGTTCAAGAAAAGTACCCCGACGTACGCGTGTGGCAGTATATAGATGACGTCATGGTAGGCAGTCAAGAGAAAGAGGCTGCCACCAAGGCCTTTGAATCATTAAAAGAAAGTGCTTACCTTTGAATTCACACTGTCTGAACAAAAAATTCAAAAGGTAGGGCTCCTAGGAATAGAATGGCAGAATGGGGGCCCACAATACCATCTGAGGAGCTGCAAATATAGTGGAGACCCTGACTCCCACTAATGTGAAGGAAATTCAAGCCCAATTGGGAGCACTCAATTTTGGGCGTAAGCATGTTCCTGAGTTTAGTGTATTAGCTTGCGCCTTGTATAACCTATGTAAGAAGAGAACTAAATGGGAATGGGGTCCTAAGCATAAATATGCCTTACAAGCCGTTAAAGAAGCAGTAACTGTTCCTGCCACCCTAGCAGCACGGCATCCAGAAGGAGAGCTTTGGCTCCACGTAGGTGTCTCAGAAGGAGGACCACACTGGAGCCTGTGGCAGAAGGAGTCCTCGTAAGCAGAAGCAAAACCCCTTGGATTCTGGAGCCGAGACTGGAGAGGGGCAAATGCCAGGTATACTCTTTTAGAACAGATGTTGTGTGCAGCAACAGCAGCCCTGGAAGCCACAGAAGCACTGAGAGGAAAATTACCCTAGTTACCACTACTCTGATACCTATCCTCAGAATGGCTCTGTCAGACCGCCAGCTACCCCCTGTGGGGAGAGCCCAAGACACCATGGTCCAAAGGTGGATTCATTACATTTTGAGCCAAGTCCAACGAGTAACCCCAAAGGGACGCCCTGCATTAGTTAAAAGAGTCACGGAAAATACAATTAATATTTATCCTTATCAAACAAGCTGCAGCGAACCTTCACCCATCAAAGAAGCACCCCTTTCTCACCTGAAATGGAGATCTCAGCCAATGTTGAAGTCTGGTTCTGCTTGAGGTCATGCCTGGAAAGCAGCCACCTTGAGGATTTGAGACAGCAAGCAAGTAGTATCACAAGGCCTTGGAAAAAGCGTGCATTATGCCAAGCTCCAAGTAGCGCTCGGCGTGGCTGTGTGGGAATTAGCAGAAGGTCCACATCCTAGAAAGCCCATTTATATTTATAGTGACTCCTGGATGGTAGTACAAGGATGAACTAAATGGCTACCCCTATGGAATAAAGAAACCTTTAAAAGACAAGGACAAAGCATTTGGAGCCACAAAGACTGGAAAGCCTTATGGGAGTTAGCCCAAGATAAGCTTCCTCTACACATCCGACATGTGAGTGCAGCACATGGAAATAAGGCAGGAGAAGGCCTGGGGACAAAGTGGAATAGGCGAGTTGATCAGCTAACAAGAGAAAACAGTGCTGAAACCTTGTATGTTGAAGAAAAAAAATAAAGTGGCTAGTCCATCATTTCCCAATTCCTCCTCCCCCTGTACACTTGGGGAATGAGCTGCAGAATGGCTACATCGACAACATGGTCACCCCCAACTTGATGGAACGACCAGCCTGGCCTCATCTTGGGGCATTCATGTAACTAAGAAAGACACACAAGAAATGGTCAACGCATGCATCACTTGCCTTGAGGTAAAAATGTGACTAAAACCCTGCCTGACTATCCCATTGTCATTACACGAAAGAAAAGTAGTGTGACAGGTATGGCAATATGATTTCATAAGCCCCCTCCCTCAGACTTCCTGAAAGCGACAGTACATGTTTGTAGCTGTAGAAGTTGTCACAAGAATAACGTTTGCCCGCACCTCAGCAAGAGCTACAGCCCAAGACACTTGTGCAGCACTGGAAACTTTGCCAGCTGTGTATCCACCACCTATAGAACTACAGAGGGATAATGGCCCTCACTTCCACAATCATCTCATGTATGACTGGACTGCGAAACATAGCATGTTATGGACCTATCACATCCCATACCATCCGCAGTCTAACGGATTGGTAGAGTGAGCCAATGGCATCCTCAAATGCAATTTGCGGTTGGCAGCTGGCCCAGACCTTAAAGACTTTGACCTACCTGGATCGAGCTATCAATTGGGCCAATAACCGACCCCATCCAGGAGGTAGCCCCATGCAACAGGCCTGTGGATTGGGTGGTCCCCGCGAGTCAGCAGTAGAGAGACCTAGGGGTGGTGACCCAGGAAATCTCCAGGCAGGAGATCGGGTAGCAGTGAAGCATCCTCAAGGAGATAAATGGGAAGGGACACTATTAGCCAAAGGTATGCATAATACATGGTGGGTATTTAAGTCAAATTCACCTAACGGAAGCCAAACTCCTTGTTGTCTTGTTCCTACAGATTGGATCTGTTGACAAGTGCAGCCATAACCATTCCTAATTGAGCCTGCCACTGAAGACGAGTCCTGTTCTGTCACCGGTCTGAATCGACTGGCACCATGAAGTGGTGGACTGCTTTGAATGTACTCTTTTTATTACTGCCTTATTATGCTTCCATGGTAGGGCGTGTCTACTATCCTTCTTATTACCCAGATATTAATGAACTTGCTCCTGAGGACCTCAAGGAGTGGCCTGGCCCTGAAGAGCATCCCCCGGAAACGAGTTCAGATGGCCTTCATGTGGTCCAGCTGCAGTATCTATACTGGAAGAAACCTGCCACCCCGGAACAAGTGAAGTCCTGGTGTCTGAGTAGAAGAAACAGGATAGTTGATTGTCAAGGTGGTAACTGTCAATGCACCTGTGGCACCAGTTATCATCTTGGGTTTATTCCCTACCTGAAGGCTGGAATGGCTAACTGTGGGAGGGGAGGAGATTGTTGTAGCTCTGCTCATTTGGGAATTGGTTGTTACATACTTCCTGAGGGGAACCCCGTTGAGCTCAACGCCCCTGAGTTTGTGTCCGCAAATGCGCATTCTGGATCTGTTCAGCCTCTTAACCCACTGCATTTATGGGAGAACTGCCCCCTCCCATTCCTATGGCTGACAACACTCTCCAACGATGGTGTGAGGCCCACCAGGTAGGAGAGCACATTACAGGTTGGAACAAAGTTATTACATGATTTGTGAATCATACCTACACAGAGGCCTGGTGGAATGGTACCCACTTTAATACAACTAAAGGAGGCTGTATTCGCAAGTCTCCAACACTTATCCTCATCCTCTTATACCAGTGGGGTTCCTAAAGTAAATCAGTGCTATGATTTTGCCAGGGCAATGCCATTTCATTAACCCGATACAGCATCATCCCCATGAATGACAGTAGGAACTCTTTCGTTCTCTGGAAGGTGACACATGGTTACAAGCTCCCAAAAAGTGGAGAATAGGTGTAATCAGTAAGGGAACAAAATATTCAATATTGTCTCTAGCTATTCCCCCATGTGAGGCCCCAACACCACCTGTGTATAACTCCACACCCTGGTGGAGGTCACAGGTTAAAAGTCCCTCCCCATTCCCTGATGTAGCACATATAGTTTTAGCATTTTAACTATAGCTATCATAGTGCTTCAGCAAGCAAGGGGTGGAGTGCAACAGCTGAAATTATGACTATGTGATAAAAGTGATTGCTGAAGGCTGTATGAAGATTAGACCAAGTTTTTTTTCTCTGTATTTGTTTCGATATTAAGCTATATGTTGTTGCTAAAAGCCTAATTAAAGTTTAAGATGTAGTGAGGCCTTGTATAAAGTAAGGCCTAGTAAATTTAGCAAAGCCTTGAAGTAGTAAAGCCATGTGGCACAGTTAAAATTACCTTATCAAAGGAATGCAAGGCTTGTACTGTTATTGGTCAGTCTAAAGACAGTTGAAGTAAAAGGAATCAGAGTGGTTGTACATTATCAGAACCATTCAGAAGCGATAAATTAGCTGAAATATCTGGAAACCATTCTGAAGCAAAATACAGCTCTGTGAAAAGGATTAGTTAGCTGTTGCCTGAATCAGTGAACCCATGGGCCTTGAGGAGCCCAAGAACTGCATTCCAGGGTCCTTCCCAGTACCCCTCGGATAGCGCTGATCAGGGACGCCTGAATTCACTGCACTTTGTGGAAATAGAAACTTGCTGTGTATCAGGCATCAGAGGGGACTACCAATAAGCTGCCGACATGAATTGCTTTTGTCTGTCATTGTTTGTCTTGTTACTACACGTAGTTGCATTTTTGTTAAGTCAATAAACGTTTTTCACCTTTCTACCCCCGACCACACTCTCAATCCTGAAAGTGGCTGGGACACCTAGCATCACCCTTCCCTGGGCTTTGTCTCTGGTGAAACTTTGTAGGGGCTAATCCACCATGAGCATTCCTACCACAGTGACCCCAAACCCCAGTAGGGTTCAATTTTCGGTCATACCCGGGATCCGTCAGTCCAAATATGAACCCTTAAGCTTTGTATTGGGCTAGGGACATGAATATCTATCTGCAACTGGCATGAAGTTCTGTCTTAAGGCTTTGAAGTTCTGATTGCAGAATCTGCAGTTAAAACAATGTAAACATGGAGTAGGTACCTTGTGTTGAAGTCAACTATAGATGATACATGTGTCCACCATCTTTGTAATAGGTGAGTGTCATTGACTTTAATGTATTGATCCTAACAACAGCCAGGTGAGATACAGAAGTGAAACTAGCCCCAAAGCCAGAACTCAGTCACATAAGGCATATGGGGCAAATTTAGATATTTCCTCTTCATTTACCTAAGATCACACAGGAAGTCACTAGCAAAGCAGAGGCATGAATGTAGTCTTAAACCACTGAAACAGTGATCTCAACCTCTAATGGCCCATGGGAAATAATTCCAAGCAAGTAATGCCTTGCAGAAAACATTACTCTCTGTCAACTTCAGTTTTCTTTTTCTGTTTTCTTTTAATGTCTCGTAGCCAAAGAGTCATAGAATCAAAATGAAGTAGGGCTTGAAGGGACCTCTGCAGACCACCTAGTCCAATTCATTGCATGAGAGGGAGGATCATTCCTATTCAAACCATTCTATACAAATGCATAACATAAACTGTTCATAAAACTACTATCAAACCTGACACAAAATAAGACATAATACCGTAACCTGCCACAAAGAAAGCAGGGGAACCAACGTCCTGCAGCCAATGCCCTACTTTATTTTAAGGTTGTTAATACACACTTAAGAGATCCTGGGTGAAGGGCCTCACACACCCTCTCTCCTCCCACCCCACTACAGGGGAAGGCAAAACCCTACACATGAGACTGTGGTGTTTTAATTGGAGTAGCTCTCCGGGAATCACACTAATTAAAATGCCACCTCCCCTCCCCTCAACCCCAAGCTTATATATAGGCACCCAATATCTCAACTAACTAAGTCAGTAGCTGCATTTCTTTGCAGGAGGTCAGACTCGATCATAAAGATCCCTTTCTTCCTCAAAATATGTGAAATGCAGAAGAACACAAACGGAAACTTATTTCATACAGGCTATCATCATCATCATCATCATCAAAGAAAGCATGTTATAAACCTACACAGATCTACCCTGGGTAAAATGACTTTCAAATGAGAATGATGTCTGAGACACCGATTCAGTTCAAGCACCAATTTGTAAAGAGGAAAAGGAAGAAACAAAAACCAAAAACAGTTTATCTGCCATATAGAGTCATCTGCTCACTTTTACCTAAAATATTGCACCAGATAGAAGTCTTAAACACCTGCCAGTATTTTAGGGTAGAGTTCACAAACAAGCCGAGGGGATTTTTGCACTCTGCTCCCATTGATTTTCAGTGCTCTTGTGGATTTTAATTCCTTGAAAGCACTTTGAAAACCCTGCACCAAGTGGCTTTCCAAAGGTTTTTGGGCAACCCAAGTGTACAATACAATGTTTCAAACACTCAGGCCCTCCTTTGAAAATCTCAGCCTGATTTCCCAAAGTCATTCAGTCCCCATTTTCCCCTTAAAATTATCCAGAATCCTGAGACTCCGAGAACCTGCTCCAGTGAGACAGTTACAGAGACTGGTTAGTACCCATCTCATTGCATTTTATGAATGGAAATCTTGCCAAACCATAACATTTACTGAGACCTCTTCTAAGAGCCTCTTTCACCTCTTCGTTTCCCAGGATGGTACTTACGATGCAAGCATAGAATGTCAGGGTTAGGAAAATTGGGATCAGCGATCCAATTGAAGACAGTGTGAAAATCACAAGTTCTACAATTTTGGTGTCAATACAGGAAAGTTTCACTATGGGTGAGCAATCACAAAAGAACGGTCTGTTTCATTGGAACTACAAAACTGCAGCTTAGACATTAAAATGATTAACATGGTGGTGCGTAGAAAGCCACTTGTCCAGGAATAAGCAACTAGCTGGGAGCAACCCTGCCATTCATAATAATGGCATAGCGGAGTGGGTTGCATATAGCTAGATACCGATCATAAGATAACACTGCCAGCAGGTAGCATTATGTTGCTGCTAGGGCAGCAAAGCAATAAAACTGTGAGAAGCAATTTCTGACAGAAATGGTTTTGTCCCCACTCAAGAGGCTGGCCAGCAACCTGGGCAGGATAGTGGAGGTGTAGCAGGTCTCCAAGCTGTGCGGGCTGGGAGCAACCCGAGCCCTTTTTCGTGCTGCACGCGGGCTGTGGCCAGCAGCCCGGGCACACTGGATCAGAGAGGGAGGGCGACGAGCTGGAATTAGGCAGAAACGCTTAGCGGTAGTTTTAAAAATTGTTTACTTACACTGAGATGGCACTGGTGTAGGCTGGAAAACTTGCTTGAGTTGCGGTTACAGACACAGACAACACGGACGGTCACGTGGAGTTTGCTAGGCTCCACGGAACACAGCTCCGGATGCTCTGGGTGAACGCGCCACCAAAATCGGAATCGGAGATACGTCTTATAAAATTTGCGCTCAAAGACGGGAAGAGGTGGGCGATGGATCAGGTCGCCAAGCTCCTCTGAATCTCACACAGGGTCTCTATTACCCTGCTGTTTATCCAGAGTCCCCATGAGATGGATGTGGAGTCCTCTTCGGCTTGGGCGGAAACCGCTCAAGGCCCTTATA
>NW_005842516.1:192870-200327 GCF_000455745.1 Alligator sinensis | reverse complement strand
TATTTTAATTTTAGCCAATAGCGGGAAACGAATTTGCATACTGGTGGCGGGAAGTCTTTTGCACCGTGCATTTCTCTTGCAACTTGAGCAATGCACTCAAGTGGGTGGGTGCAAGGGAGCCAATTTGGCATTGTGTCACCATCTCCCCTGTTCAATAAAACCACTGTCATTTGCAACCCTGAGTTGGGGCATTTTTTACTGAATCCCAGTCCCTTCCTTATCTTAAATTCCAGTCTCATTCTCTCTCTCTCAATTCAGGCCCCCACCCCTCTCCACTAGTTTCCCCATTTCTTCTCAATTCCTACTGCATTTTCCCTGTGACCTTCTACTGCCTTTCTCTGCTTTCCCGCTACCCCTGCTGCCTCTCAGTCTCTTCTGCCACTTTTCCTGTAATTTTCTGCTGTCCCCCTGCTACCCACCCTCCTACTGCCTTTTCCCTGTGACTTTCTGCTGCATTTCTCTGCTTTCCTGTTGCCCCTGCCACCTTTCAGTCTCTCCTGCTGTTCTTTCTGTGACTTTCTGCTGTCCATCTCTCTGTTTTCAGGCTTCCCCCTCCCCCCCACCTCCAGCTTCCCAGACTGCTCTAGCTGCCCCGGAGCCATCCTCTGGCTCACCCACACCCAGAACCCCTCTTTAACACCCACACTTTCTCTTAGTCCCATTTTTCCCTCTCCCCATCTACCTTTTCAGCTTCCCCAGATCTCTGGCTCCAGACCCAGCCTCTGTGCTGGCATGCTTCCCTGTTCTGCAAGCTTTGGGCATTGTCTTTTAATCAATTAAGTTCAATTAACCTAAAGTTACCCCGGAGCCTCAGTTCTTTGGCCCAGGCTCCCATAGTCTACCAGTTCTAATCCCGGTCCTGGTAACTTTAACTCTTTACACTTCTACTTTCTTTCCTTAACCCTTCCCCAAGTATCCCAGTACACCAACCACATACATACATGTACATCACAACACCCAGCTTAGCAACTCACCTGTCTGTATGTGTAGGTGGGTGGTATGTGTGTGAATTAGTGAATATACATATATAGATATCATTGTGTGTGTGGTATATGAATTAGTAATCCACGTTTGTGTATTGGATGTGGAGGTGTTGGTAACTGGTAACTGATTCTGTCTAAATTTGGTGTGTGTGTAGCGTGTATGGGCTTAAACTGGTGATAGGTGTGCATGAACCTAGACTAATTAGTTTGAACGTGTGTGTATCTGAGCTGCTAGTGTGAGTGTGTATGCCTACAAGGGGAATATGCACCTAGTGAGTGTATGTGTGCTTAATTGATTTTTATGTGTGCATGCGCAATTGTACACCAACCCCTCCTGTCTAACAGCACAATATTGAGATCCTGAGCATTGACCTGACTCCTCAGGGCAACATATGCATTTCCCTGCTAGAGCATCTGACTAGCCCCTGGCTGATCCTCAGCAAACCAACACACCTAGTCCAGTTGCTTATGATATCGTGCAATGAAACCCAGGAAAGAAGTGTTAAGCTATTTGCCATCAGGACTCATGAAAGAGGTAATATATTTTATTGGACCAACTATATTTTTAAAAAAAACCCACTTTATATTACAACGTGGATACCTGAAGCTATTAGCTCAGTACTGACAGAATATGAATTGAATATATATGTGGGCATCCCAGAGCAGGTGGAGGGTTTTTAGGCCTTGTCTGGTACAGCCGACTTTGACCTTCTCAAGATGTTGCTGGCTTATTTCATTCTCCCTACCTGGACAATAAAACGACTGAGCATGCTATTGGCCCTTGAGAAGAACACATGCCCAAAATATCTTCCTTCTAGGTCCAGGGTGTGGCAATATTCAATGGACAATGTAGCTTCTTCTACCTGTGACTGCAAGCAAACCCTCAGTGATAAAATCTCAGTGCCTATTCACTGTGTGCGCATAGTTTCGTCCACTGCCCCTGTTTGACATTACTGGGTAATTTGTTCTTTTACTTCCTGCTATTTTGTTTCTTGGTTTGCTTAAATAAACACAGGGAACTCAATACCTCAATGAGCTTTCCTGTTGCTGCCCCCATGTATCAGTATGTATGCCCTTGCCTCATGCCTGTAATCCTTATTCATGCTCAAAATAGGTGGCCAAGGCCTTCTGTTTGAGATTCCTCTCCCTGTTATCATTATCTTGGAATGTGAACTGCAGTCACTCCTACTGAAAAGGAAGGTATTCGGCCTGTAATAACCAATCATCTCCCACAGGTGCTGGGCAGGTTGAACCACCTTCATTTTTCAATGCTTCTGTATCCTTCCCTTGCTTGCATCGTGCCTTCCCTTGCAAGCTGCACATGATGGTTTTGGTGGAAGTTTATCTACAAATTCCATTCTGTGCACTCCAAAAGAAAAAAAACCCACAAAACTCTGGTCTTCAAGCGTGTCTTCCATGGCAATTTGTGACGGCTGTATGTGTTGTAGGATTTGCTACCACTGCCCTGAGCTCGTCTGCCTACAGGCGGCGACAAGGTGGACTTCAGGTTTGGATCACCTGGTCTGCCAGGAAGTTGGTCTTATGTTTTGTTGCCTGCCATAACTTTGATGAAATACATTCCCAGAAGGCACTACCTGCAGTGATCCTGCCTGGTCTCAATCCCTGTTTCTTCTGTGGGGCTGCAAACCTCCCCTTTACCCCAGCCTAGTCTTTCCAATGGTACTCACAAAATCCTTCTGCAGCCAGGTTGAAGTGCTGCCTGTTGTGGTCTTATTTGGCCTTCTACCCCAGGGTGACCTTTGCTCTCAATTAGGTACACCCTTCCAGGGTTTTTCTTGGCCCATACTCAAATATCAAAAGAAAAGACAATAAACCCCAAGGAAAACACCGGCTGCTCTCAGCCTCCTTGTCAGGCTCACTGCAGTGATGTGCTCCCAACCACCCACTCACCCCTGTCAGAAAACAAGACTCTGGGTTACGCAGCAAGGCTGTCACTGCTTGGAGTTATTCAAGGAAACCAATGATGCATGGAAAGTGTGGAATGCTGCAATGCTACATGACCGAAAGGGCAGTGGCTGGTTAAAAGAAGAGCACTTTAGAGCTGGATTCATGGGAAGATTTTTCCACTGATTAATGGGAAATGATATGGGCTTCTTGTTAAAGTAAAGTTTTTGTAATGGAGGCAAGAATTCATCACGGTGCATGAATTGCTGCCATTTTGGTGGATCAAATCAGTGTATTCTTCAGGTGTTCTTATCATACTTTATTGAGGCCTTGACTTGGGATGTGCTTTCTAATCACCCTAAGTAAATAAATAATATGTGGATAATGGTGTGACTTAACTTTATGAAAGCTCACCCTCTGAGGGTTCAGGGAGGAACCATATTTACTCGATTCCAAGACAACACCCCTCCTCCGCATTTAACATGGAGGGAAAAACCCTTGTTTTAAGAGTTGAGTGGGAGGGTGGTGGTTGGAGGGAGGCAGCCACTGTACCTTGGGCTGCAGCCTGTACCAAAGGTTAGGGCCATAGCTGAAGCTCCTGCTTGCCCCCTGAACCTCCCTACTTCCTCTGCACCCTGCCATTTCCCCCTTGCAGCCCTTTCCTCTCTCTTCCCCTCATGCAGTCTTTATCCCCCTGTCTGCCCTTCTCATCCCTCCCGTCCCTTTGCCTCATGGCAGCAGGATCTGTGCATGCATAAACCTGTGGCCCTGAGCATGGCACAGCCCAAGACCTTAGCAACAGCAGCAAGCCTGCACAGCCGCTACAGGAGCTGGGCAGGGATCATGAGTAAGACCTTTCAGAAAGGATCAGAGCACACCACCATGAACAGTTATGGAAACAAAAACACCCTGAGGACAACTAGACAGCCAGTTATGTCTATGGGAAGGATGCTTAATGGCAAGAATTTGCAATTCATTGTAATATAAGACCTAAGGGCACTGCATTATCTGTTTACAAGACCAAGACTTCTTTGAATTCTGTAAGTATGGGTAAGATTTCACATGACAATTCAATTGTGATAACATCACTTAAATGTGAATGATCTTACATTCTGGCTCAATAGCTAGTGCTGGGTTCCCTTTAGGCATTTTAAATATATGCCACTTTGGGCCAGGAATATCTTTCTGTTCTGCTACATAGTTTGAGTTAAGTTCAACGGGGTGTTCATCTGAGATCAAACCACCATTTGCAGTCTTCCAGATATCCCCAGTATCCTAGGAGAGATTGCTTTCATGTGACATAGCTATCATGGGAACAGTCAGACAACAGGTGAGTGGGGATGGGGTGAGTAGGGAGGGTGGGAGGGAAAATTGGTGAAGGGAAGTAGAGGAGGGAAAATTGGTGAAGAGAAGTAGAGTAGCCACAGGGAGAGTATGGGGTGGGGGCTGTTGGAGGAAGCAAGAAGGAGGGGGAAAGAGGGGAGCAGTTGGGTGCAGCGCAGCTGCCAAGCTGCTGCCCTTCTCTCCCCCAAATCCCCCCCTCCACTCCCAAATCATTCTCCTGCCACCTCAGTTACTCTTCGGCTCCCCTTAGCCCCTCCACTTCTGGAACAGTCCATCTCTTCCCTGATCAGCCCAAGAGCAGAAGTGCTGCTGTGGGTGTTCTCCCTCCATGCCTGCTCCTGGGGTCCCTGTACACCATGCCTCCCCTGGTGCTTTTGGGCGGCTCTGGTGCTTTGGGGGTGTGATAACCCCCCCTCCCAGTGTGTCACCTCTCCCTGCAGCAATAGTTGGGGGGTGGGAATTGAGGCTGCACCTGGGGTTCAAACTGTGAATGCAGTGAGAACCCAGTCCTGTCTTCCATTCACTTTGCCATAACTAGTTGCTAATGAGCAGTAGCTGGCCAATCTACCAGGACTGCCTTTTTCAACCAACCCCATAAAGGGAAAGTTCTGACTTCAGATAGCCATATGTGTTTAACCCACTTCCCCCAAGTTTGCACGGCACCCTGCAGGGGGAGAGGGTTGCGTGTCTCTGGTGCTTTGGAGGGTGTCTTGGGTGGGTCTCCCACCCTTGCTGCAATGTTTGTGTGGCGGGCAGATGCTTTACCCACTGCCCATAGTGTGCATGTGACCCTGTGGGGTGACTTTTGGAGGTCTCTGTTTCTGGCAGGGGCATGGAGAGGAGCCAAGGCAGAAGCCACAGCCCAAGCTCTGCCGCTGGGAACAGTGGCGATGGCATGGAGTGCCTGCTGGAGCAGATGTGGGGGGGGAGCAGTGACCCTCCTACAATCCACATGCTGCCCAGGGTCTGGGGAGAGGGTATCGTGGGGAGTGGGGTGGGGTTCCCACCCCATGGCTCAGTTTGAGATCTTGCTGCTGCAATGGGAAGATTGAGTGTCTTACTCACTCACCACAGCATTTATGGAACCCTGCAGGGGGAGTTTTTCAGGGTCTTTGAGGCTTTGGGGGGTCTTGTGGGTCTATTCCCCCTCTTGAAGTGTCAACTCTTGCTGCTGCAATGTGGGAAGAGTAGGCTGGGGAGGTGGGGGGGGGGGGAATTCCAGTTTCCCATGAGGATTTGCCCACTCCCCAGAGCTGTCATGCATCCATTGGGGGTGGGTTCTGAGGTCTCTGGAGCTTCAGCAGTTTCGTGGGGTGTTTCTCTTCCCCAAACAAAGGCTTCCCTTGCTGGCACCCCAAAATAGAGCTTGCAGACCTGGATGTAGTGCATCCGTTGGGGTGTGGAGATCAGCTCCCCATTTCCCCATCTTGAAAGGTCTTTTCCTTACCCAATAATATATTTTGAATAAATATATATAAACTTTCACAGACAAAGATGACTTTTTTTAGTTTTGGTGTTTACTTCTTCAGTTAAATTACACAAAGGGGAACGTTTTGGATCACCCTGATATGGGGCTGCTGGCTGCAGAGCTGGCTAGCTATACCTCGTGGTAGCAATTAGTAATTACCACTTAGAAAGTGCAGTTAAATACAGATGCAATCAAGGAGAATGGGCTGTTCTGACATGGACAACCCCATTTCACTTTACATTTCAAAGACATCCAACCAGTATTAATTAAGAAGATTTCTGCCAGTTTAAAAGTGCTCTAAAGTTTGGCGCACACATTAATTGAGTACCTTAGTCCGCTTTCAATGGTGAAGATCTTCATGTGTAAAAGGACCTGTGATTCTGTATGATTCATCTTTGTGTAACAGAGATTAACTTTCAATCCCTAACATGTAATCTCACCGTGTATTTTCATTTTCTGTGGCTCCTACTTATTTTTGTTATCTAATCAGCAGTGCAATAATAGAAGACTCTGGAGAAATGTTGACCACAGAGATGTATTGTCCACCTTTCCCTTGTCCTACCCAGAGGAAGAGCCCACAGATTTCCTCTGGCCAGTAGATTAACGTATCTAGGAAGACACAGAGAATTCTAAAGCCAGTGACTTCCTCTACCAAACAGCGATAAAACGCATTTTACTTTGTATTGTATTAATGCAGGGCCACAAACCTATGAGTGACTCTCCACTGCACATTTTTCACTGTGCTGCCTGTTCTGAACATAGAATGAGGGGACAACTCAGAGTCATAGACAGATAGGTTGGTAAACAGATACACTTATTTTGTGCATATGTGAGTCTGTGAACCCTCCAATGGTGTAGTTGAAACAGAAATATATCCAATGCAGAGACATAAATGGAGATTACTCTAGGTTTTTTTCTTGTGATTTTCAGGGGGAATGGAACTAAGAAAGAAAATGTGTGGCTAGCCACGAGGAAAAGATAAAGGGCTCTATTTTGATTCTATTTATGACTTAAAAAGAGCCTTAGCAGGTGGGTTTCACTTCCCTGAATGATGCTTCCAGGTTACCCCCCTGCCCAGGAGGTGTAGGTAAATGAAGCTCACCTACTGCTGAATCTGCTGCCTATGTTCTCACTTTATCTCAGCTCCTCACAAAACCCCCCTGGGACAGGGCAGGGACAACTCTAGATCTTCCACCCCGAAGGCAGATGGGGACATTGGCAGCAGCTGGCAAGGAAAGGGGAGACTGCGACAGCAGGGGCCACGCGTCAAACAACACAAGTGTCAGCATTGTTCTATATTGGTGGAAAATCCTGGTGGCCATTGACTTCACATAGAAAAAAAAATGTCTATTGGTACTTGTAACATAGATGCATTAAAGCAAACGAACATTTATTTCTAATTCATTTGCGCTGAACACATCAACATAGGGTAATATACATCCCTTTAACAACACAGAATTTAGTAACAACTTTTCTCAGGGCCTCCCTTACCTCTTTGTTTCTCAAGCTGTATATGAGGGGGTTAACTAGGGGAGTGAGGACAGTGTAGAAAAAAGAAAATGCTTTATCCAGGTCTCTCAGGCTGTCTTGTTTTGGTAGCACATACACAATAAATATGGTCCCATAAAATATTGTCACTACGGTGAGGTGGGATGAGCAGGTAGAAAAAGCCTTTTGCCTCTTGGTGGTAGAGCTGATTTTCAGAATGGTTGTGATGATACAAATGTAAGATGTCATTGTTAATAAAAATGGTGGAA